>NC_137357.1:1552500-1650000 GCF_965287045.1 Carcharhinus amblyrhynchos
TCTCTGTATCTGTCTCTTTCTCTCTCTATTGTGTTTCTCTCTCTGTCTCTCGATCTGTATCTCTCCCCCTGGATCTGTGTGTATCTCTCTCTCTGTATCTGTATATCTCACTCTGTATCTGTGCGTGTATCTCTCTCTCTACCTGTATCTATATCTGTCTCTCTCTATTGTGTTTCTCATTCTCTCTATCTGTATCTGCCTCTGTGTATCTGTGAGTCTCTCTCCCTTTGTATCTGTGTGTGTATCTCTTTTTCTGTCTGTGTCTCTCTCTCTCTATCTAAGTGTGTCTCTCTCTATCTGTGTGTGCATCTCTCTCTCTATTTGTATCTCTTTTTCTGTCTGTGTCTCTCTCTATCTAAGTGTGTCTCTCTCTATCTTTGTGTGTGTCTCTCTCTCTAACGGTGTGTGTCTCTTTCTGTATCTCTGTTTGTCTCACTGTATCTGTGTGTGTGTCTCCCTTTCTCTTTCTATCCATCTGTGTCTTTCTCTATCTGAGTTTTTCTCTCCCTCTCTCTCTCTCTCTCTGTATCTGTATGTCTCACTCTGTATCTGTATGTGTGTCCCTCTCTCTATGTCTTTCTCACTCCCTGTCTCTCTCTATGTCTCTCCCTGCATTTCTCTCCGTCTGTCTATCTATCTCTATCTCTTTCTTTGTGTGTGTGTCTTTCTATCTCTCTCTGTCTATGTCTCTCCATTTCTCTCTTTCTGTGTCTCTCCCTCTTTCGTTCTCTGTGTCTCCATCTGTCCCTCTCTCTGTATCTGTTTCTCTCTCTCTTTCTATCTGTGTCTCTCTCTATCTTTGTTTTTCTCTCCCTCTCTATCTGTGCCTGTCTCTGTATCTGTGTGTCTCACTCTGTGTTTGTGTGTGTGTCTCTCTCTCTCTGTGACTCTCCCTCTATCTGTGTTTCTCTCTCTATCTCTGTGTGTGTCTTTCTCTCTCTCTCTCTCTCTGAATCTGTCACAGATTCTCACAGAAATACACACAGAGAGAAACACACACACACATACAGAGAAACATACACACACAGAGAACACACACACGCACACACACAAAGAGAGAAGCACACACGCACAGAAAGAGAAACACACACACACACAAAGAGAGAAACACACACAAAGAGAGAAGCACACACGCACACAAAGAGAAACACACACTCACAAAGAGAGAAACACACACACTCACAAAGAGAGAAACACACACACTCACAAAGAGAGAAACACACACACTCACAAAGAGAAACACACACACACAAAAAGAGAAACACACACACTCACAAACAGAGAAGTACACACGCACACACAGAGAGAGAAACACACACACACACACGTCAATATCTTTTCCCAAAGGTAGGGGAGTCTAAAACTATTTCTCTCCCTCTGAGATATGTAGTCACTAATTACTGAATCCAGGGAAAATCACATCCCATTCTTATCCCGGGATCTGCAATGGGATTTTACACTGAAATCCTCGGATATCAGGACTAGGGGATTTTCACAGCAACTTCATTGCTGTGTTAATGTCAGCCTGTTTGTGACACTTGCAAATAAACTTAAAGTTAACACTCCTGCACTTTCCCACCCGCACTCACTCACTCTTGTACACTTACTCAGTCTTACACACATTACACACTCTGTCTCTCTCGCACACACGCTCTCTCTCGCACATGCACTCTCTCGCACACGCGCTCTCTCGCACACATGCTCTCACACTCTCTCTCCACACACACACACTCTATCTCTCTCTCTCAAACACACTCTCTCTCGCACACACTTTATCCCTTGCACACACACTCTCTCGCACACATATTGACTCTCACACACAGACTCTGACACTCACACACACTCTCACACACTCTCTCTCACATATTCTCTCTCACACACACACTCACACGCTCTCTCACTCTCTCTCTCTCTCGCACACACACTCTCTCTCTTCACCCACGCACACTCTCTCACACACACACTCTCTTTCTCACACACACTCTTTCTCACACAGTCTCTCTCTCACTCTCACCCACACACACTCTCTCACACACTCTCTCCACACACACACACACACACACACTCACTTTCACACATTAGCTCACACTGTCACACACACACTCTCTCCTGCACACATTCTCTCCCGCACGCACTCTCTCCCGCACGCACTCTCTCCCGCACACATACGCACTCCTTCTCACACACTCCCTCACATGTGCTCTCTCTCTCACACACACACTTTCTCTCACACACACACAAATGTACACTCTCTCTCAAACACATTCTCACTCACACAAGCACTCTTCCACAAACTCTAACACACACTCACTCTCTCTCTCTCTCACACACATTCTCTCTCTCACACACTCTCTCTCACACTCTCTAACACACACACACACCCTCTCTCACACAACCTCCCTCACACACACACTCTCTCACACACACTCTCTCTCTCACACACACACACACTCTCTCTCTCACACACACACTCTCTCTCTCACACACACACACTCTCTCTCACACACACACTCTCTCTCTCACACACACACACTCTCTCACACACACACACTCTCTCTCACACACACACACTCTCTCTCACACACACACTCTCTCTCTCACACACACACTCTCTCTCTCACACACACACACTCTCTCACACACACACACTCTCTCTCACACACACACTCTCTCTCTCACACACACACACTCTCTCTCTCACACACACACACTCTCTTTGTCACGCACACACACTCTCTCACGCACACACACTCTCACGCACACACACACACACACTCTCTCTCTCTCACACACACACACACACACACACACAGACACACTCTCTCTCTCTCCCTCTCTGTCTGTGTACGTCTCTCTCTCTCTCTCTCTCATAGAACATTACAGCACAGTACAGGCCCTTCAGCCCTCAGTGTTGTGCTGAGTTATGTCCAGTTCCAAAATCAGGGTCATTTATAAAGATGACAAACAGCAGTGTCCCCAAAACAGATCCCTGAGGTACACCACTAGTAACTGAAGTCCAGGTTGAATATTTCCTATCAACCACCACCCTCTGTCTTCTATCAGCGAGACAATTCCTGATCCAAACTGCTAAATCACCCTCAATCCCATGTATCCGTATTTTCTACAGTATCTTACCATGGGGAACCTTATCAAACACTCTCTCTATATATCTGTCTCTCTCTATCTGTCTGTCTGTCTCTCTCTGTCTCTCTCTGTATTTCTGTGTGTGTCTCTCTCTCTCTCTGCATCTGTCTCTCTCTTTGTGTCTGTCTCTCTCTTTCTGTATCTGCATCTCTCTCTCTCCCTATCTGTATGTGTGTGTCTCTCTCTGCATCTGTGTGTCTCTCTCTGCATCTGTCTCTCTCTGTATTTCTGTATCTCTCTCTCCCTCTCTCTGTGTCTGTCCGTATCTCTGTGTCTGTCTCTTTCTTTCTCTATTGTGTTTTTCTCTCTGGCTCTATATCTGTATCTCTCTCCCTGCATCTGTGTGTGTCTCTCTCTCTGTATCTGTATGTCTCACTCTGTATCTGTGCATGTATCTCTCTCTCTCTCTCTCTCTACCTGTATCTATATTTGCCTCTCTCTATTGTGATTCTCATTCTCTCTATCTGTATCTCACTCTGTGTATCTGTGTGTGTCTCTCTCTCTTTGTATCTGTGTGTGTATCTCTCTCTCTGTTTGTGTCTCTTTCTCTTTGTCTGTGTGTGTGTCTCTTTCTCTCTATGTGTGTCTCTCTCTATCTTTGTGTGTGTCTCTCTCTCTAACAGTGTGTGTCTCTTTCTGTATCTCTGTTTGTCTCACTGGGTCTGTGTGTGTGTCTCCCTTTCTCTTTCTATCCATCTGTGTCTTTCTCTATCTGAGTTTTTCTCTCCCTCTCTGTCTCTCTCTGTATCTGTATGTCTCACTCTGTATCTGTATGTGTGTCCCTCTCTCTATGTCTTTCTCAGTCCCTGTCTCTCTCTATGTCTCTCCCTGCATTTCTCTCCGTCTGTCTATCTATCTCTATCTCTCTCTTTGTGTGTGTGTCTTTCTATCTCTCTCTGTCTATGTCTCTCCATTTCTCTCTTTCTGTGTCTCTCCCTCTTTCGCTCTCTGTGTCTCCATCTGTCCCTCTCTCTGTATCTGTTTCTCTCTCTCTCTCTATCTGTGTCTCTCTCTATCTGTGTTTTTCTCTCCCTCTCTACCTGTGCCTGTCTCTGTATCTGTATGTCTCACTCTGTGTTTGTGTGAGTCTCTCTCTCTCTGTGACTCTCCCTCTATCTGTGTTTCTCTCTCTATCTCTGTGTGTGTCTTTCTCTCTCTCTCTCTGAATCTGTCTATCTATGTGTGTGTCTCTGTGTGTCTTTCTGTCTCTGTATATGTGTCTCTCTGTATCTGTGTCTCTTTGTATCTGTCTCTCTCTGTATCTGTGTGTATCTCTGTATCTGTGTTTCTCTCTGTATCTGTGTCTTTCTCTGTATCTGTGTTTCTCTCTGTATCTGTGTCTCTCTGTATCTATGTGTGTCTCTGTATCTGTCTCTCTCTGTATCTGTCACTCTCTGTATCTCTCTCTCTTTGTATCTATGTTTCTCTCTGTATCTGTATTTCTCTCTGTATCTGTGTGTGTCTCTGTATCTGTCTCTCTCTGTATCTCTCTGTATCTGTGTCTTTCTGTATCTGTGTATCTGTGTCTCTCTGTGTCTGTATCTGTGAGTCTCTGTATCTGTGTGTCTGTCTCTGTATCTGTGTCTCTCTGTGTCGCTGTATCTCTGTGTCTCTGTATCTGTCTGTCTCTGTATCTGTCTGTCTCTGTATCTGTGTGTCTCTCTGTGTGTCTCTCTGTATTTCTAAGTTGCCCCTTAGTGTTCCAAGTTGCCCCAGAGATGGAGAGACAGGGACACAGGGGAGCCCGAAACGCTACAGAAACAGGAGAAAGGTTTGAAAATGGAGGAATGTTTCTTATCCATCTATAAAAATAACCCACTCTGACAGCAGTTCCATTTCACACTCTCTGCTCAGTCCTGTGTTGGGCGGGGGGTTTAGTGTGGGATCAGTGTTTGCTTTTCCCAAACTGCAGTGAGATTCTCAACAAGGGCAAGAGGTTTCAGTGTTTAAAAATGTAAAGATTACAAAATCAAAGCAGACAGAGAGTGATGAGACCTCACACCTTCAATGTAGTGATTCCCCCAATCTTTCCTTTTGTATATTGCTTCCTTCCTCTGTTTGAAGTATTGGAGACGTAGACATTACTGAAACAATTCAATCTCTCGCGACAATCCCTGTAAACAGCTTCTGGAAACAAATTGACACTTTAATCATCCAAAAAGCTGAATCTCCGTTCAAACATCTCCCTCCCCATATCCTTGTAAATGTAAAGAGAACTCCCATTTCCCCAAAGCAGGAAGATATGGAATGGAATCACCTGAACCTCTCTATCAAAGATAGAAAGTTTCTTTTCTATAAAGTTTATTTATTAGTGTCACAAGTAGGTTCACATTAACACTGGAATAAAGTTACTGTGAAAATCCCCTAGTCCCCACACTCCGGCGCCTGTTCGGGTTACACTGAGGGAGAATTTAGCAGGGTCAATACACCCTAACCAGCAGGTCTTTCAGATTGTGGGAGGAAACCAGAGCACCCGGAGGAAACCCACCCAGACACGGGGAGAACATACAGACTCCACACAGACAGTGACCCAAGCTGGGGATCGAACCCGGGTCCCTGGAGCTGTGTACACAAGAACATAAGATGTAGGAGCAGGAGTAGGCCATCTAGCCCATCGCGCGCACACTCACACACACACACACACGCACACACACACAGAGAAACACACACACACACACACAAAGAGAAAGAAACACACACAAAGGGAGAAACACAGACACACAAAGGGAGAAACGCATGCACACACACACACAAAGACAGAAACACACACAGACCAACACACACACACACAGAAATACACACAGTCACAAAGAGGGAAACCCACACACACAAGAGAAACACACACACACGAGAGCAACACACAAAAAGAGAAACACACACACACACAAAGAGAGAAACACTCACACACACAAAGAGAGAAACACACGCACACACAAAGAGAAACACACGCACACACAAAGAGAGAAACACACACAGAAAGAAACACACGCTCAAAGAAATACATGCACACAAAGAGAGAAAAACACACACATACAAAGAGAGAAACACAGAAAGAGAGAAATACACACACAAAGAGAACACACACACACACTCACAAAGAGAGAAGCACACACGCACACAAAGAGAAACACACACACAAAGAGAGAAACACACACACTCACAAACAGAGAAGCACACACAGTCAAACATAGAAGCACACACGCACACAAAGAGAAACACACACTCACAAAGAGAGAAGCACACACGCACACAAAGAGAAACACACACACACAAAGAGAGAAACACACACACTCACAAAGAGAAACACACACTCACAAAGAGAGAAACACACACACTCACAAAGAGAAACACACACACACAAAGAGAGAAGCACACACGCACACAAAGAGAAACACACACACTCACAAACAGAGAAGCACACACGCACACACAAAGAGAGAAACACACACACACACACAAAGAGGGAAACACACACACACACACAAAGAGGGAAACACACACACACACGTCAATATCTTTTCCCAAAGGTAGGGGAGTCTAAAACTATTTCTCTCCCTGTGAGATATGTAGTCACTAATTACTGAATCCAGGCAAAATCACATCCCATTCTTATCCCGGGATCTGCAATGGGATTTTACACTGAAATCCTCGGATATCAGGACTAGGGGATTTTCACAGTAACTTCATTGCTGTGTGAATGTCAGCCTGTTTGTGACACTTGTAAATAAACTTAAAGTTAACACTCCTGCACTTTCCCACCCGCACTCACTCACTCTTGTACACTTACTCAGTCTTACACACATTACACACTCTGTCTCTCTCACACACGCGCTCTCTCGCACACTCACTCTCACACTCTCTCTCCACACACACACACACACTCTCTATCTCTCTCTCTCAAACACACTCTCTCTTGCACACACTTTATCCCTTGCACACACTCTCTCTCGCACACATATTGTCTCTCACACACACACTCTGACACACACACACACTCTCACACACACTCCCACTCACACACACTCTTTCTCACATATTCTCTCTCTCACACACACTCACACGGTCTCTCTCTCTCTCTCTCTCTCTCTCACACACACACACTCTCTCTCTCTCTTCACCCACACACACTCTCTCACACACACACTCTCTCTCTCTTCACCCAAACACACACTCTCTCACACACACACTCTCTTTCTCACGCACACTCTTTCTCACACAGTCTCTCTCTCACTCTCACCCACACACTCACTCTCTCACACACTCTCTCTCACACACACACACAGGCACACACATACACTCTTTCACACATTAGCTCACACTGTCACACACACACTCTCTCCTGCGCACACTCTCTCGCGCGCACACTCTCTCGCGCGCACACTCTCTCTCGCGCACACTCTCTCTCGCGCACACTCTCTCTCGCGCACACTCTCTCTCGCGCACACTCTCTCTCGCGCACACTCTCTCTCGTGCACACTCTCTCTCGCGCACACTCTCTCTCGCGCACACTCTCTCTCGCGCACACTCTCTCTCGCGCACACTCACTCTCACGCACACTCTCTTGCACACATACGCACTCCTTCTCACACACTCCCTCACATGTGCTCTCTCTCACACACACACACTTTCTCTCACACACACACAAATGTACACTCTCTCTCAAACACATTCTCACTCACACAAGCACTCTTCCACAAACTCTAACACACACACACACTCTCTCTCACACACACATTCTCTCTCTCACACACTCTCTAACACACACACACACCCTCTCTCACACAACCTCCCTCACACACACTCTCTGTCACACACTCTCTCTCACACACTCTCTAACACACACACACACCCTCTCTCACATGACCTCCCTCACACACACTCTTCCTCACACATACTCTCTCTCACACACACAGTCTCTCTCACACACACTCTCTCTCACACATAAACTCTCTCACACACACTCTCTCTCACACATAAACTCTCTCACACACAGTCTCTCTCACACACACTCTCTCTCACACATAAACTCTCTCACACACACTCTCTCTCACACACACTCTCTAACACACTCTCTCACACACACTCTCTCTCTCACACACTCTCTCTCACACACACTCTCTCTCACACACACTCTCTCTCACACACACTCTCTAACACACACACTCTCTCACACACACTCTCTCTCACACACACTCTCTCTCTCACACACACTCTCTAACACACACACTCTCTAACACACACACTCTCTGTCACACACACTCTCTGTCACACACACTCTCTCTCACACACACTTTCTAACACACACACTGTCTCTCACATACACACTCTCTCTCACACACACACTCTCTCACACACACACACTCTCTCTCGCACACACACTCTCTAACACACACATACTCTCTCTCACACACACTCTCTAACACACACACTCTCTCACACACACTCTCTCACACACACTCTCTCTCTCACACACACTCTGTAACACACACAGTCTCTAACACACACACTCTCTGTCACACACACTCTCTGTCACACACACTCTCTGTCACACACACTTTCTAACACACACACTGTCTCTCACATACACACTCTCACACACACACTCTCTCTCACACACACCTTCTCTCTCACACACACACTCTCTCTCACACACACACTCTCTCTCACACACACACTCTCTAACACACACACTCTCTCTCTCACACACACTCTCTCTCACACACACTCTCTCTCACACACACTCTCTCTCACACACACTCTCTCTCACACACACTCTCTAACACACACACTCTCCCTCGCGCACACTCTCCCTCGTGCACTCTCTCTCACACACTCTCTCTCACACACTCTCTCTCACACACTCTCTCTCTCACACACTCTCTCTCTCACACACTCTCTCTCTCACACACTCTCTCTCTCACACACTCTCTCTCTCACACACACACTCTCTCACACACTCTCTCACACACGCACTCTCTTTCTCACGCACACACACTCTCTCATGCACACATCCTCTCTCACGCAAACACACTCTCACGCAAACACACACACACTCTCTCTCTCTCGCACACACACACACAGACACACACTCTCTCACGCCTTCTCTCTCTCCCTCTCTGTCTGTGTACGTCTCTCTCTCTCTCATAGAACATAGAACATTACAGCACAGTACAGGCCCTTCAGCCCTCAGTGTTGTGCTATCAGTGTCTTCTATCAGCGAGCCAATTCCTGATCCAAACTGCTAAATCACCCTCAATCCCATGTATGCGTATTTTCTACAGTATCTTACCATGGGGAACCTTATCAAACACTCTCTCTATATATCTGTCTCTCTCTATCTGTCTGTCTGTCTCTGTCTCTCTGTATTTCTGTGTCTCTCTTTCTCTCTCTCTCTATCTCTCTCTCTCTCTGCATCTGTCTTCCTCTCTGCATCTGTCTCTCTCTTTCTGTATCTGCATCTCTCTCTCTCCCTATCTGTATGTGTGTGTCTCTCTCTCTCTGCATCTGTGTGTCTCTCTCTGCATCTGTCTCCCTCTGTATGTGTGTATCTCTCTCTCTCTCTGTGTCTGTCTGTATCTCTGTCTCTGTATCTGTCTCTTTCTCTCTCTATTGTGTTTCTCTCTCTGTCTCTCGATCTGTATCTCTCCCCCTGGATCTGTGTGTATCTCTCTCTCTGTATCTGTATGTCTCACTCTGTATCTGTGCGTGTATCTCTCTCTCTACCTGTATCTATATCTGTCTCTCTCTATTGTGTTTCTCATTCTCTCTATCTGTATCTGCCTCTGTGTATCTGTGAGTCTCTCTCCCTTTGTATCTGTGTGTGTATCTCTTTTTCTGTCTGTCTCTCTCTCTCTCTCTCTATCTAAGTGTGTCTCTCTCTATCTGTGTGTGCATCTCTCTCTCTATTTGTATCTCTTTTTCTGTCTGTGTCTCTCTCTATCTTTGTGTGTCTCTCTCTATCTTTGTGTGTCTCTCTCTCTCTAACAGTGTGTGTCTCTTTCTGTATCTCTGTTTGTCTCACTGGATCTGTGTGTGTGTCTCCCTTTCTCTTTCTATCCATCTGTGTCTTTCTCTATCTGAGTTTTTCTCTCCCTCTCTGTCTCTCTCTGTATCTGTATGTCTCACTCTGTATCTGTATGTGTGTCCCTCTCTCTATGTCTTTCTCACTCCCTGTCTCTCTCTATGTCTCTCCCTGCATTTCTCTCCGTCTGTCTATCTATCTCTATCTCTTTCTTTGTGTGTGTGTCTTTCTATCTCTCTCTGTCTATGTCTCTCCATTTCTCTCTTTCTGTGTCTCTCCCTCTTTCGCTCTCTGTGTCTCCATCTGTCCCTCTCTCTGTATCTGTTTCTCTCTCTCTCTCTCTATCTGTGTCTCTCTCTATCTGTGTTTTTCTCTCCCTCTCTATCTGTGCCTGTCTCTGTATCTGTATGTCTCACTCTGTGTTTGTGTGAGTCTCTCTCTCTCTGTGACTCTCCCTCTATCTGTGTTTCTCTCTCTATCTCTGTGTGTGTCTTTCTCTCTCTCTCTCTGAATCTGTCACAGATTCTCACAGAAATACACACAGAGAGAAACACACACACACACATACAGAGAAACATACACACACAGAGAACACACACACGCACACACACAAAGAGAGAAGCACACACGCACAGAAAGAGAAACACACACACACACAAAGAGAGAAACACACACAAAGAGAGAAGCACACACGCACACAAAGAGAAACACACACACACAAAGAGAGAAACACACACACTCACAAAGAGAGAAACACACACACTCACAAAGAGAGAAACACACACACTCACAAAGAGAAACACACACACACAAAAAGAGAAACACACACACTCACAAACAGAGAAGTACACACGCACACACAAAGAGAGAAACACACACACACACACGTCAATATCTTTTCCCAAAGGTAGGGGAGTCTAAAACTATTTCTCTCCCTCTGAGATATGTAGTCACTAATTACTGAATCCAGGCAAAATCACATCCCATTCTTATCCCGGGATCTGCAATGGGATTTTACACTGAAATCCTCGGATATCAGGACTAGGGGATTTTCAATGCAACTTCATTGCTGTGTTAATGTCAGCCTGTTTGTGACACTTGTAAATAAACTTAAAGTTAACACTCCTGCACTTTCCCACCCGCACTCACTCACTCTTGTACACTTACTCAGTCTTACACACATTACACACTCCGTCTCTCTCGCACACACGCTCTCTCTCGCACATGCACTCTCTCGCACACGCGTTCTCTCGCACACACGCTCTCACACTCTCTCTCCACACACACACACTCTATCTCTCTCTCTCAAACACACTCTCTCTCGCACACACTTTATCCCTTGCACACACACTCTCTCGCACACATATTGTCTCTCACACACAGACTCTGACACTCACACACACTCTCACACACTCTCTCTCACATATTCTCTCTCACACACACACTCACACGCTCTCTCACTCTCTCTCTCTCTCGCACACACACTCTCTCTCTTCACCCACGCACACTCTCTCACACACACACTCTCTTTCTCACACACACTCTTTCTCACACAGTCTCTCTCTCACTCTCACCCACACACACTCTCTCACACACTCTCTCCACACACACACACACACACACACTCACTTTCACACATTAGCTCACACTGTCACACACACACTCTCTCCTGCACACATTCTCTCCCGCACGCACTCTCTCCCGCACGCACTCTCTCCCGCACGCACTCTCTCCCACACGCACTCTCTCCCGCACGCACTCTCTCCCGCACACATACGCACTCCTTCTCACACACTCCCTCACATGTGCTCTCTCTCTCACACACACACTTTCTCTCACACACACACAAATGTACACTCTCTCTCAAACACATTCTCACTCACACAAGCACTCTTCCACAAACTCTAACACACACTCACTCTCTCTCTCTCACACACACATTCTCTCTCTCACACACTCTCTCTCACACTCTCTAACACACACACACACCCTCTCTCACACAACCTCCCTCACACACACACTCTCTCACACACACTCTCTCTCTCACACACACACACACTCTCTCTCACACACACACACTCTCTCTCTCACACACACACACTCTCTCTCACACACACACACTCTCTCTCTCACACACACACTCTCTCTCTCACACACACACACTCTCTCTCTCACACACACACTCTCTCTCTCACACACACACTCTCTCTCTCACACACACACACTCTCTCTCTCACACACACACTCTCTCTCTCACACACACACACTCTCTCTCACACACACACACTCTCTCTCTCACACACACACTCTCTCTCTCTCACACACACACTCTCTCTCACACACACACTCTCTCTCTCACACACACACTCTCTTTGTCACGCACACACACTCTCTCACGCACACACACTCTCACGCACACACACACACACACACTCTCTCTCACACACACACACACACACAGACACACTCTCTCTCTCTCCCTCTCTGTCTGTGTACGTCTCTCTCTCTCTCTCTCTCATAGAACATTACAGCACAGTACAGGCCCTTCAGCCCTCAGTGTTGTGCTGAGTTATGTCCAGTTCCAAAATCAGGGTCATTTCTAAAGATGACAAACAGCAGTGTCCCCAAAACAGATCCCTGAGGTACACCACTAGTAACTGAAGTCCAGGTTGAATATTTCCTATCAACCACCACCCTCTGTCTTCTATCAGCGAGCCAATTCCTGATCCAAACTGCTAAATCACCCTCAATCCCATGTATGCGTATTTTCTACAGTATCTTACCATGGGGAACCTTATCAAACACTCTCTCTATATATCTGTCTCTCTCTATCTGTCTGTCTGTCTGTCTCTCTATTTCTGTCTCTCTCTGAATTTCTGTGTGTGTCTCTCTCTCTCTGCATCTGTCTCTCTCTTTGTGTCTGTCTCTCTCTTTCTGTATCTGCATCTCTCTCTCTCCCTATCTGTATGTGTGTGTGTCTCTCTCTGCATCTGTGTGTCTCTCTCTGCATCTGTGTGTCTCTCTCTGCATCTGTCTCTCTCTGTATATCTGTATCTCTCTCTCCCTCTCTCTGTGTCTGTCCGTATCTCTGTGTCTGTCTCTTTCTTTCTCTATTGTGTTTTTCTCTCTGTCTCTCTATCTGTATCTCTCTCCCTGCATCTGTGTGTGTGTCTCTCTCTGTATCTGTATGTCTCACTCTGTATCTGTGCATGTATCTCTCTCTCTCTCTCTACCTGTATCTATATTTGCCTCTCTCTATTGTGATTCTCATTCTCTCTATCTGTATCTCTCTCTGTGTATCTGTGTGTCTCTCTCTCTCTTTGTATCTGTGTGTGTATCTCTCTCTCTGTGCCTCTTTCTCTTTGTCTGTGTGTGTGTCTCTCTCTCTCTATGTGTGTCTCTCTCTATCTTTGTGTGTGTCTCTCTCTCTAACAGTGTGTGTCTCTTTCTGTATCTCTGTCTGTCTCACTGTATCTGTGTGTGTCTCCCTTTCTCTTTCTATCCATCTGTGTCTTTCTCTATCTGAGTTTTTCTCTCCCTCTCTCCCTCTCTCTGTATCTGTATGTCTCACTCTGTATCTGTATGTGTGTCCCTCTCTCTATGTCTTTCTCACTCCCTGTCTCTCTCTATGTCTCTCCCTGCATTTCTCTCTGTCTGTCTATCTATCTCTATCTCTCTCTTTGTGTGTGTCTCTCTCTATCTCTCTCTGTCTATGTCTCTCCATTTCTCTCTTTCTGTGTCTCTCCCTCTTTCGCTCTCTGTGTCTCCATCTGTCCCTCTCTCTGTATCTGTTTCTCTCTCTCTCTCTCTATCTGTGTCTCTCTCTATCTGTGTTTTTCTCTCCCTCTCTATCTGTGCCTGTCTCTGTATCTGTATGTCTCACTCTGTGTTTGTGTGAGTCTCTCTCTCTCTGTGACTCTCCCTCTATCTGTGTTTCTCTCTCTATCTCTGTGTGTGTCTTTCTCTCTCTCTCTCTGAATCTGTCTATCTATGTGTGTGTCTTTCTGTCTCTGTATCTGTGTCTCTCTGTATCTGTGTCTCTTTGTATCTGTCTCTCTCTGTGACTCTCTCTCTGTATCTGTCTCTGTATCTGTCTCTCTCTGTATCTGTGTGTCTCTCTGTATCTGTGTCTTTCTCTGTATCTGTGTATCTCTCTCTGTATCTGTGTCTCTCTGTATCTATGTGTGTCTCTGTATCTGTCTCTCTCTGTATCTGTCTCTCTCTGTATGTCTCTCTCTCTGTATCTGTGTGTCTCTCTGTATCTGTATTTCTCTCTGTATCTGTGTGTCTCTGTATCTGTATCTCTCTGTCTCTATATCTGTGTATTTCTGTATCTGTGTCTCTCTGTGTCTGTATCTGTGTGTCTCTGTATCTGTGTGTCTCTGTATCTGTGTGTCTGTCTCTGTATCTGTGTCTCTCTGTGTCTCTGTATCTGTGTGTCTCTGTATCTGTCTGTCTCTGTATCTGTGTGTCTCTCTGTATTTCTAAGTTGCCCCTTAGTGTTCCAAGTTGCCCCAGAGTTGGAGAGTCAGGGACACAGGGGAGCCCGAAACGCTACAGAAACAGGAGAAAGGTTTGAAAATGGAGGAATGTTTCTTATCCATCTATAAAAATAACCCACTCTGACAGCAGTTCCATTTCACACTCTCTGCTCAGTCCTGTGTTGGGGGGTGGGTTTAGTGTGGGATCAGTGTTTGCTTTTCTCAAACCGCAGTGAGATTCTCAACAAGGGCAAGAGGTTTCAGTGTTTAAAAATGTAAAGATTACAAAACCAAAGCAGACAGAGAGTGATGAGACCTCACACCTTCAATGTAGTGATTCCCCCAATCTTTCCTTTTGTATATTGCTTCCTTCCTCTGTTTGAAGTTTTGGAGACGTAGACATTACTGAAACAATTCAATCTCTCGCGACAATCCCTGTAAACAGCTTCTGGAAACAAATTGACACTTTAATCATCCAAAAAGCTGAATCTCCGTTCAAACATCTCCCTCCCCATATCCTTGTAAATGTAAAGAGAACTCCCATTTCCCCAAAGCAGGAAGATATGGAATGGAATCACCTGAACCTCTCTATCAAAGATAGAAAGTATCTTTTCTATAAAGTTTATTTATTAGTGTCACAAGTAGGTTCACATTAACACTGGAATAAAGTTACTGTGAAAATCCCCTAGTCCCCACACTCCGGCGCCTGTTCGGGTTACACTGAGGGAGAATTTAGCAGGGTCAATACACCCTAACCAGCAGGTCTTTCAGATTGTGGGAGGAAACCAGAGCACCCGGAGGAAACCCACCCAGACACGGGGAGAACATACAGACTCCACACAGACAGTGACCCAACTGGGAATCGAACCCGGGTCCCTGGAGCTGTGTACACATAAGAAATAGGAGCAGGAGTAGGCCATCTAGCCCTTCGCACACTCACACACACACACACACACACACACACACAAAGAGAAACACACACACACACAAAGAGAAAGAAACACACACAAAGGGAGAAACACAGACACACAAAGGGAGAAATGCATGCACACACACACACAAAGACAGAAACACACACACACAGAAATACACACAGTCACAAAGAGAGAAACACACACACACAAGAGAAACACACACACACGAGAGCAACACACACACACAGAAACACACAAAAAGAGAAACACACACAAGGAGAGAAACACTCACACACACAAAGAGAGAAATACACACACACACAAAGAGAGAAACACACACACACACACAAAGAGAGAAACACTCACACACACAAAGAGAGAAACACACACACAAAGGGAGAAACACACACACACACACACAAAGAGAGAAACACACGCACACACAAAGAGAGAAACACTCACACACACAAAGAGAGAAACACACACAGAAAGAAACACACGCTCAAAGAAATACATGCACACAAAGAGAGAAAAACACACACATACAAAGAGAGAAACACAGAAAGAGAGAAATACACACACAAAGAGAACACACACACACACTCACAAAGAGAGAAGCACACACGCACACAAAGAGAAACACACACACAAAGAGAGAATCACACACACACAAAGAGAAACACACACACTCACAAAGAGAGAAGCACACACACACACAAAGAGAGAAGCACACACACACACAAAGAGAAACACACACACAAAGAGAGAAGCACACACACACAAAGAGAAACACACAAACACAAAGAGAGAAACACACACACTCACAAAGAGAGAAGCACACACACACACAAAGAGAAACACACAAACACAAAGAGAGAAACACACACATTCACAAAGAGAGAAGCACACACACACACAAAGAGAAGCACACAAAGCGAAACACACACACTCACAAACAGAGAAGTACACACACACACAGAAAGAGAGAAACACACACACACACACAAAGAGGGAAACACACACACACACGTCAATATCTTTTCCCAAAGGTAGGGGAGTCTAAAACTATTTCTCTCCCTGTGAGATATGTAGTCACTAATTACTGAATCCAGGCAAAATCACATCCCATTCTTATCCCGGGATCTGCAATGGGATTTTACACTGAAATCCTCGGATATCAGGACTAGGGGATTTTCACAGTAACTTCATTGCTGTGTTAATGTCAGCCTGTTTGTGATACTTGTAAATAAACTTAAAGTTAACACTCCTGCACTTTCCCACCCGCACTCACTCACTCTTGTACACTTACTCAGTCTTACACACATTACACACTCTGTCTCTCTCACACACACGCGCTCTCTCGCACACGCGCTCTCTCGCACACTCACTCTCACACTCTCTCTCCACACACACACACACTCTCTATCTCTCTCTCTCAAACACACTCTCTCTCGCACACACTTTATCCCTTGCACACACACTCTCTCGCACACATATTGTCTCTCGCACACATATTGTCTCTCACACACAGACTCTGCCACTCACACACACTCTCACACACACTCCCACTCACACACACTCTCTCTCACATATTCTCTCTCACACACACACTCACACGCTCTCTCACTCTCTCTCTCTCTCTCACACACTCTCTCTCTTCACCCACACACACTCTCTCACACACACACTCTCTTTCTCACACACACTCTTTCTCACACAGTCTCTCTCACTCTCACCCACACACACTCTCTCTCTCACACACTCTCTCTCACACACACACACACACACACACTTTCACACATTAGCTCACACTGTCACACACACACTCCCTCCTGCACACACTCCCTCCTGCACACACTCTCTCCTGCACACGCTCCCTCCTGCACACGCTCCCTCCTGCACACGCTCCCTCCTGCACACGCTCCCTCCTGCACACGCTCCCTCCTGCACACGCTCCCTCCTGCACACACTCTCTCCTGCACACACTCTCTCCTTCGCACACTCTCTCTTGCACGCACACTCACTCTCGCGCACACTCTCTCACACACATACGCACTCCTTCTCACACACTCCCTCACATGTGCTCTCTCTCACACACACACACTTTCTCTCACACACACACAAATGTGCACTCTCTCTCAAACACATTCTCACTCACACAAGCACTCTTCCACAAACTCTAACACACACACACACTCTCTCTCACACACACATTCTCTCTCACACACACACTCTCTCTCACACACACTCTCTCTCACACACACACTCTCTCTCACACACATACTCTCTCTCACACACATACTCTCTCTCACACACACACTCTCTCTCACACACACACTCTCTCTCTCACACACACTCTCTCTCACACACTCTCTCTCACACACACTCTCTCTCACACACAATCTCTCTCACACACACTCTCTCTCACACATACACTCTCTAACACACACACTCTCTCTCTCACACACACTCTCTAACACACACACACTCTCTCTCACACGCACTCTCTCTCACACGCACTGTCTCTCACACGCACTCTCTCTCACACGCACTCTCTCTCACACGCACTCTCTCTCACACGCACTCTCTCTCACACGCACTCTCTCTCACACGCACTCTCTCTCACACGCACTCTCTCTCACACGCACTCTCTCTCACACGCACTCTCTCTCACACACGCACTCTCTCTCTCTCATGCACTCTCTCTCTCACACACTCTCTCACACACGCACTCTCTTTCTCACGCACACACACTCTCTCACGCACACACACTCTCTCACGCACACACACTCTCTCACGCACACACACTCTCTCACGCACACACACTCTCTCACGCACAAACACTCTCTCTCTCACACTCTCTCACACACGCACTCTCTCTCTCTCTCACACTCTCTCACACACGCACTCTCTTTCTCACGCATACACACTCTCTCACGCACACACACTCTCTCACGCACACACACTCTCTCACGCACACACACTCTCTCACGCACACACACTCTCTCACGCACACACACTCTCTCACGCAAACACACTCTCCTGCACACACACACACACTCTCTCTCTCTCGCACACACACACA
This sequence comes from Carcharhinus amblyrhynchos, assembly GCF_965287045.1. NCBI lineage: Eukaryota > Metazoa > Chordata > Chondrichthyes > Carcharhiniformes > Carcharhinidae > Carcharhinus > Carcharhinus amblyrhynchos. The sequence goes on from NC_137357.1 coordinate 1,571,146, forward strand.
CACAGACACACACTCTCTCACACTCTCTCTCTCTCCCTCTCTGTCTGTGTACGTCTCGCTCTCTCTCTCATAGAACATAGAACATTACAGCACAGTACAGGCCCTTCAGCCCTCAGTGTTGTGCTGAGTTATGTCCAATCCCAAGATCAGGGTCATTTATAAAGATGACAAACAGCAGTGTCTCCAAAACAGATCCCTGAGGTACACCACTAGTAACTGAAGTCCAGGTTGAATATTTCCTATCAACCACCACCCTCTGTCTTCTATCAGCGAGCCAAATCCTGATCCAAACTGCTAAATCACCCTCAATCCCATGTATCTGTATTTTCTACAGTATCTTACCATGGGGAACCTTATCAAACACTCTCTCTATATATCTGTCTCTCTCTATCTGTCTGTCTGTCTCTGTCTGTCTCTCTCTGTCTATGTAATGAGGCGGGTAGAATTAGGGACCTTGCGGTGAAGGATCCTCTTGGGGAGAGTGATCATTGTATGGTGGAGTTTCTGGTGCAGATGGAGGAGGAGAAAGTGGGTTCCCGGACACGCATCCTCTGTTTGAATAGAGGGGAGTACGGTAGGATGAGAGAGGAATTGGCGAATGTGGACTGGGGGAGCGCGTTGGAGGGAGGGTCTGCTGAGGAGCAGTGGAGGATCTTTAAGGAGATCTTTCTTGGTGCTCAGTGGAAATTTATTCTGATGGTCAAAAAGGATAGTAGGAAGAGAGGTAATAAGCCGTGGATAACGAAGGAGGTGAAGGAAAGTGTTAAATTAAAAGCGGAGGAATTTAGAGTAGCTAAGAGTAGTGGGCGAGAAGAGGATTGGGAGAGGTTTAAATGTCAACAAAGATTGAGAAAGAGGTTGATAAAGAAGGGTAGGAGAAACTATGAAGCTGGGCTAGCACTTAATATAAAAAAGGATAGCAAGAGTTTTTATAAATATATAAAAAGGAAGAGGCTGGCTAGGGTGAACATTGGTCCTTTAGAGGATGAGAAAGGGGAGCTAGTGGTAGGGGATGGGGATATGGCTAAGGTATTGAATAACTTTTTTGTTTCGGTCTTCACGGAGGAGGACGTGAATAATTTGCCTGGTGTTAGCGATGGAAAGGTGGTAGGACTGGAGGGTCTTAATGACATTACTGTTACTAGAAAGGCGGTGCTCGACAGACTGGAGGGGCTGATTGTGGACAAGTCTCTCTCTCTCTCTCTCTCTCTCTCTCTATGTGTGACACTCTCTCTGCATCTCTCTCTTTCACTCTCTGTGTCTCACTCTGTCTCTTTCTCTCTCTCTGGGTGGGTATCTCTCTGTCTCTGGGTGTGTGTGCCTCTCTCTCTCTCTCTGTTTATCTGTTTCTCTCTCTGTATCTGCGTCTCTCTATCTGTCTCTCTCTCTATCTGTGTCTCTCTGTCTGTAACTGTGTCTCTCTGTATCTGTCTCACTCTCAGCATCTCTGTCTGGCTCTCTCTGTGTCTGTGTGTGTCTCTTTCTGTGTGTATCTCTCTCTCTCTGTATCTGTGTGCGTGTCTCTCTCTGTATCTGTGTGTGTCTCTCTCTCTCTGTATCTGTGTGTGTCTCTCTCCCTCTGTATCTGTGTGTGTGTCTCTCTCTGTATCTGTGTCCGTCTCTGTCTGTCTGTCTTTCTCTGTATCTGTATTGTCTCTCTCTCTCTCTGTATCTGTCTGTCTGTCTCTCTATCAGTGTCTGTGTCTCTCTCACACTCTGTTGTATGTCTCTCTCTGTCTCTGTGTGTGTGTCTCTCTCTCTTTGTCACTCTGTCTCTCTGTGTGTTTCTTTCTATATGTGTCCCTCACTGTATTTTTCTCTGTATCTGTTTGTCTCTGTCTCTGTATCGCTGTGTCTCTGTATCGGTGTGTCTCTCTCTGTATTTCTCTCTGTGTCTCTCTGTTTCCACGTCTGTGTGTCTGTCACTGTATTTCTCCCTGTGTTTCTCTCTTTCTGTCTGTATATGTGTGTCACTCTGTATCTGTGTCTCTCTCTCTGTATCTTTGTGTCTCTGTCTCTCTCTCTCTGTATCTGTGTGTCTCTGTATTCCGAAATTGCCCCTTAAGTGTCCCACGTTGTGAAGGTTGGGGGGATTGGCCATGCTAAATTGCCCCAGAGATGGAGAGACAGGGACACAGGGGAGCCCGAAACGCTACAGAAACAGGAGAAAGGTTTGAAAATGGAGGAATGTTTCTTATCCATCTATAAAAATAACCCACTCTGACAGCAGTTCCATTTCACACTCTCTGCTCAGTCCTGTGTTGGGGGTGGGTTTAGTGTGGGATCAGTGTTTGCTTTTCCCAAACCGCAGTGAGATTCTCAACAAGGGCAAGAGGTTTCAGTGTTTAAAAATGTAAAGATTACAAAACCAAAGCAGACAGAGAGTGATGAGGCCTCACACCTTCAATGTAGTGATTCCCCCAATCTTTCCTTTTGTATATTGCTTCCTTCCTCTGTTTGAAGTATTGGAGACGTAGACATTACTGAAACAATTCAATCTCTCGCGACAATCCCTGTAAACAGCTTCTGGAAACAAATTGACACTTTAATCACCCAAAAAGCTGAATCTCCATTCAAACATCTCCCTCCCCATATCCTTGTAAATGTAAAGAGAACTCCCATTTCCCCAAAGCAGGAAGATATGGAATGGAATCACCTGAACCTCTCTATCAAAGATAGAAAGTATCTTTTCTATAAAGTTTATTTATTAGTGTCACAAGTAGGTTCACATTAACACTGGAATAAAGTTACTGTGAAAATCCCCTAGTCCCCACACTCCGGCGCCTGTTCGGGTTACACTGAGGGAGAATTTAGCAGGGTCAATACACCCTAACCAGCACGTCTTTCAGATTGTGGGAGGAAACTAGAGCACCCGGAGGAAACCCACCCAGACACGGGGAGAACATACAGACTCCACACAGACAGTGACCCAAGCTGGGAATCGAACCCGGGTCCCTGGAGCTGTGTACACAAGAACATAAGAAATAGGAGCAGGAGTAGGCCATCTAGCCCTTCGCACACTCACACACACACACGCACAGAGAAACACACACACACAAAGAGAGAAACACACACAGAGAGAAACACAGACACACAAAGAGAGAAATACACACACACACAGAGCAACACGCACACAGATATACACACACAGACAAAGAGAGAAATACACACAAACACAAAGAGAGAAAGAAGACACACACACGAGAGAAACACACACGCACAGCAACACACACACACACACAAAGCGAGAAACACACAGAAACACGCACGCAGAGAAACACACACACACTGAAACACAGGCACACAAAGAGAGAAGCACAAACACACACACACAAAAATAGAGAAATACGCACACACAAACAGACACACAGAGAAACACACACACACACAAAGAGAGAGACACACACGCACACACAGAAAAACACACGCACACACAGAGAAATGCACACGCACACACAGAGAAACACACACATGCACACAGAAACAGAGAGCGAGAGAAAGAGAAACACACGCACACACACACAGAGAAACACACACACAAAGAGAGAAACACACAGACACACTGAAACACACATACAAAGAGAGAAACACATACACACACAAAGAGGCAAACACACACACACAAAGAGAGAAACACACACACACAAAGAGAGAAACACACACACACACAAAGAGACAAACACATACACACAAAGAGAGAAACACGCACACAAAGAGAGAAACACACACACAAAGAGAGGAACACACACATACACAGAAACACACTAGCAGAGAAACACACACACACAAAACACACGCACACAAAGAGAGAAACACACATGCACACAGAGAGAAAAACACACACAAAGAGAGAAACTCACACACACATACAGAGAAACACACACACACAGAGAAACACGCACACACACACACAAGGAAAGAAACACTCACACACACACACACACACACACACACACACAAAGAGAGAAACACACACACAGAGGGAAATACACACCCGCGCACACACACACACACACACACACACACACACACACACACACACACACACAAAGAGAGAAACACACACACAGAGGGAAATACACACACGCGCACACACACACACACGTCAATGTCTTTTCCCAAAGGTAGGGGAGTATAAAACTAGAGGGGATAGTTTTAAGGTGAGAGGGGAGAGATACAAAAGTGTCCAGAGGGACAATTTTTTCACACAGAGGGTGGTGATTGTCTGGAACAAGCTGCCAGAGGTAATAGTAGAGAGGGATACAATCTTGTCTTCTAAAAAATATTGGGACAGTTCCATGGGTAAGATGGGTCCAGAGGGATATGGGCCAAATGTGGGCAATCGGGATTAGCTTAGGAGTTAAAAAAGGGGCAGCATGGGCAAGTGGGGCCAAAGGGCCTGTTTCCATGCTGTAAACCTCTGTGACTTTATGACTTACCCTCTCCCTCCCTCTGGTCTCTCTGCCTTCTCTCCTCACCCTCCACCACCCCCTCTCTCTGTATGTTAGTCTGTACGTCTATATGTGTGTATGTAATTCTTTCTGTGTGTGTATCTGTGTTTCTCTCTTTGTGTGTGTGTTTCAAAGAACAAAAACAGCCCGGGAAACAGGCCCTTCGGCCCAACGAGCCCACACCGCCATTTTACCATTACCAGTCCCCCCTCCACCCATGACCCTTATCTATGTTGTGTTTATGTGTGTGTTTGTGTGTGTGTGTGTTTCTCTGTATGTGTTTCTGTGTTTGTGTGTGTTTTTTTTTCTCTTTGTGTGTTTTTTTTTCTGTGTGTGTGTGTTTCTCTTTGTGTGTTTGTGCTTCTGTGTGTGTGTGTTTTTCTCTTTATGTGCTTGTGTGTTTCTGTGTGTGTGTGCATGTGTGTGTGTTTGTTTGTGTGTTTGTGTTTCTCTCTTTGTGTGTGTCTGTTTTTTTTTCTCTTTATGTGCTTGTGTGTTTCTGTGTGTGTGTTTATCTGTGTGTGCGTGTGTTTCTCTCTTTGTGTGTGTGGTATTTCTCTCTTTGAGAAGTAGGAAATAGGAGCAGGAGTAGGCCATCTAGCCCTTCACACACACACACACAGTGTTTCTCTCTTTGTGTGGGTGTGTGTCTCTCTCTGTGTTTCTCTATGTGTGTCTGTGTTTCTGTGTGTGTTTGTTTCTCTCTGTGTGTGTTTCTCGTGTGTGTGTGTGTGTTTCTCACTTTGTGTGTGTGTGTATTTTTCTCTCTTTGTGTGTGTGTGTGTTTCTGTGTGTGTGTGTGTTTCTCTCTTGTGTGTATGCATGTTTTTCTCTTTGTGTGTGTGTTTATGTATGTGTGTTTCTCTCTTTCTGTGTGTGTGTGTTTCTGTATGTGTATGTGTGTTTCTCTGTATTTGTGTCCGTGTGTTTCTCTGTGTGTGTGTTTCTCTCTTTGTGTGTGTGTTTTTCTTCTTTGTGTTTTTTCTCTATGTGTGTATCTGTGTGTGTCTCTCTGTATCTGTGTGTCTCTCTCTCACTCTATCTGTATGTCTCTCTGTCTGTATCTGTTGTGTCTATCTCTCTCTGCATCTGTGTGTGTGTCACTCTCTCTCTGTATCTCTCTCTCCTTCTCTCTCTGTATCTGTGTGTGTCTCTCTCTATATCTGTGTGTCTCTCTCTGCATCTGTGTGTCTCTGTCTCTCTGTATCTGTGTGTGTCTCTCTCTTTGTATCTGTGTCTCTCGCTCTATCTGTATGTCTCCATCTCTCTGTATCTGTGTGTCTCTCTCTCTCTTTCTCTCTGTCTCTCTCTCTCTCTCTCTGTCTCTCATGTGTGACACTCTCTCTTTGCGTCTCTCTCTTTCACCCTCTGTGTCTCACTCTGTCTCTTTCTCTCTCTCTGGATGGGTATCTCTCTGTCTCTGGGTGTGTGTGTGTCTCTCTCTCTGTTTCTCTGTTTATCTCTCTGTATCTGTGTCTCTCTCTATCTGTCTGTATGTCTCTCTCTCTCTGTCTCTCTATTGGCGTCTCTCTGTCTGTATCTGTGTCTCCCCCTTTCACTCTGTATCTGTGCGTCTCTCTCTCTCTCTCTCTGTGTATCTGTCTCACTCTCAGCATCTCTGTCTCTCTCTCTCTGTGTCTGTGTGTCTCCCTCTGTGTCTGTGTGTGTCTCTCTCCCTCTCTGTCTGTCTGTCTTTCTCTGTATCTCTCTCTCGCTCTCTGTATATGTCTGTCTGTCTCTCTCTGTATCCGTGCCTGTGTCTCTCTCTCTCACTCTGTTGTGTGTGTCTCTCTCTGTCTCTGCGTGTGTGTGTCTCTGTATCTGTGTGTTTCTTTATATGTGTGTCCCTCTCTGTATTTTTCTCTGTCTCTCTGTATCTGTTTGTCTCTGTCTCTGTATCGCTGTGTCTCTGTATCGGTGTGTCCCTCTCTGTATTTCTCTCTGTGTCCCTCTGTTTCCACGTCTGTGTGTCTGTCACTGTATTTCTCCCTGTGTTTCTCTCTTTCTGTCTGTATATGTGTGTCTCTCTGTATCTGTGTGTCTCTTTCTCTGTGTCTGTGTGTCTCTCTGTATCTGTGTGTCTCTCTGTATCTGTGTGTCTCTCTCTCTGTGTCTGTGTGTCTCTCTGTCTCTCTCTCTCTGTATCTGTGTGTCTCTCTGTATCTGTGTGTCTCTGTATTCCGAAATTGCCCCTTAATTTCCCAAGTTGTGAAGGCTGGGGGGATTGTCCATGCTAAATTACCCCAGAGATGGAGAGATGTGTGTGCCTCTCTCTCTTTGTGTGTGTCTATCTCTCTTTGAATGTGTGTGTTTTTGTGTTTGTCTGTGTGTGTGTATATGTGTGTGTCTCTCTCTCTGTCTCTCTCATTCTGCCTCTCTCTCTCTGTGTCTCTTGTATGTGTGTCCCTCTGTATCTATGTCTCTCTCTCTCTGTCTCTTTCTCTCCCTGTCTCTCTCTCTATCTATGTCTCTCTCTCTGTCTCTCTCTCTCTCCTTCCCTGTCTCTCTCCCTGTCACTATCTCTCTCCCTCTTTGTGTGCATGTCTCTCTCTCTGTCTCTCTCTGCCTCTATCTCTCTCTCTCTGCATCCGTCTCTCTCTTTATATCTGGCTCTGTCTGTATCTATGTGTGTGTGTCTCTCTCTCTGCGTCTCTGTGTGTGTCTCTCTGTATCTGTGTGTGTCTTTCTCTATCTGTGTGTGTCTCACTGTATCTGAGTGTCTCTCTGTCTCACTCTGTCTGTATGTCTCCCTCTCTGTATCTGTTGTGTCTATCTCTCTCTGAATCTGTGTGTGTGTGTCTCTCTCTCTCTCTGCATCTGTGTGTGTGTCTCTCTCTCTCTGTATCTGTGTGTGTGTGTTTGTCTCTGTATCTGTGTGTGCGTGTCTCTCTCTCTGTATCTCTTTCTCTCTCTCTCTGTATGTGTGTGTCTCTCTGTATCTGTGTGTCTCTGTCTTTTTGTATCTGTGTGTCTCTGTAACTGTGTGTGTCTCTCTCTGTATCTGTGTGTCTCTGTCTTTTTGTATCTGTGTGTCTCTGTAACTGTGTGTGTCTCTCTGTTTCTGTGTGTCTCTGTCTTTTTGTATCTGTGTGTCTCTGTAACTGTGTGTGTCTCTCTGTTTCTGTGTGTCTCTGTCTTTTTGTATCTGTGTGTCTCTGTAACTGTGTGTGTCTCTCTGTTTCTGTGTGTCTCTGTCTTTTTGTATCTGTGTGTCTCTGTAACTGTGTGTGTCTCTCTCTGTATCTGTGTGTCTCTGTCTTTTTTGTATCTGTGTGTCTCTGTAACTGTGTGTGTCTCTCTCTGTATCTGTGTGTCTCTCTCTTTTTGTATCTGTGTGTCTCTCGCTCTACCTTTATGTCTCCATCTCTCTGTATCTGTGTGTGGCTCTATCTTTCTCTCTGTCTCACTCTCTCTCTCTCTCTCACTCTCCCCCTGTCTCTCTCTTTCTCTCTCTGTCTCCCTCTCTCTCTGTCTCCCTCTCTCTGCCTCTGTATGTGTGACACTCTCTCTCTCTGCGTCTCTCTCTTTCACTCTCTGTGTCTCACTCTGTCTCTCTCTCTCCCTCTGGGTGGGTATCTCTCTGTCTCTGGGTGTGTCTCTCTCTGTCTCTGTCTCTCTGTTTATCTGTTTCTCTCTCTGTATCTGTGTCTCTCTCTGTCTCTCTATCTGTCTGTGTTTCTCTGTCTGTATCTGAGTCGCCCCTTTCACTCTGTATCTGTGTGTCTCTTTCTCTTTCTGTATCTGTCTCACTCTCAGCATCTCTGTCTCTCTCTCTGTGTGTCTGTGTGTGTCTCTTTCTGTGTTTGTCTCTCTCTGTATCTGTGTGTGTCTCTCTCCCTCTCTGTCTGTCTGTCTTTCTCTGTATCTGTCTCTCTCTCTGTGTATCTGTCTGTCTGTCTCTCTCAGTATCTGTGTCTATGTCTCTCTCTCTCACTCTGTTGTGTGTGTCTGTCTCTCTGTCTCTGTGTGTGTGTCTCTCTCTTTGACACTCTGTATCTGTGTCTCTCTGTATCTGTGTGTTTCTTTATATATGTGTCCCTCTCTGTATTTTTCTCTGTCTCTCTGTATCTGTTTGTCTCTGTCCCTGTATCACTGTGTCTCTGTATCTGTGTGTCCCTCTCTGTATTTCTCTCTGTGTCCCTCTGTTTCCACGTCTGTGTTTCTGTCACTGTATTTCTCCCTGTGTTTCTCTCTTTCTGTCTGTATATGTGCGTCACTCTGTATCTGTGTGTGTCTCTCTCTGTATCTGTGTGTCTCTCTCTTTTTGTATCTGTGTGTCTCTCGCTCTACCTTTGTCTCCATCTCTCTGTATCCTTGTGTGGCTCTATCTTTCTCTCTGTCTCACTCTCTCTCTCTCTCTCACTCTCCCCCCTGTCTCTCTCTTTCTCTCTCTGTCTCCCTCTCTCTCTGTCTCCCTCTCTCTGCCTCTGTGTGTGTGACACTCTCTCTCTCTGCGTCTCTCTCTTTCACTCTCTGTGTCTCACTCTGTCTCTCTCTCTCTCTCTGGGTGGGTATCTCTCTGTCTCTGGGTGTGTCTCTCTCTGTCTCTGTCTCTCTGTTTATCTGTTTCTCTCTCTGTATCTGTGTCTCTCTCTGTCTCTCTATCTGTCTGTGTTTCTCTGTCTGTATCTGAGTCGCCCCTTTCACTCTGTATCTGTGTGTCTCTTTCTCTTTCTGTATCTGTCTCACTCTCAGCATCTCTGTCTCTCTCTCTGTGTGTCTGTGTGTGTCTCTTTCTGTGTTTGTCTCTCTCTGTATCTGTGTGTGTCTCTCTCCCTCTCTGTCTGTCTGTCTTTCTCTGTATCTGTCTCTCTCTCTGTATCTGTCTGTCTGCCTCTCTCAGTATCCGTGTCTATGTCTCTCTCTCTCACTCTGTTGTGTGTGTCTGTCTCTCTGTCTCTGTGTGTGTGTCTCTCTCTTTGACACTCTGTATCTGTGTCTCTCTGTATCTGTGTGTTTCTTTATATATGTGTCCCTCTCTGTATTTTTCTCTGTCTCTCTGTATCTGTTTGTCTCTGTCCCTGTATCACTGTGTCTCTGTATCTGTGTGTCCCTCTCTGTATTTCTCTCTGTGTCCCTCTGTTTCCACGTCTGTGTGTCTGTCACTGTATTTCTCCCTGTGTTTCTCTCTTTCTGTCTGTATATGTGTGTCACTCTGTATCTGTGTGTGTCTCTCTCTGTATCTGTGTGTCTCTCTCTTTTTGTATCTGTGTGTCTCTCGCTCTACCTTTGTCTCCATCTCTCTGTATCCTTGTGTGGCTCTATCTTTCTCTCTGTCTCACTCTCTCTCTCTCTCTCACTCTCCCCCTGTCTCTCTCTTTCTCTCTCTGTCTCCCTCTCTCTCTGTCTCCCTCTCTCGGCCTCTGTATGTGTGACACTCTCTCTCTCTGCGTCTCTCTCTTTCACTCTCTGTGTCTCACTCTGTCTCTCTCTCTCTCTCTCTCTGGGTGGGTATCTCTCTGTCTCTGGGTGTGTTTCTCTCTGTCTCTGTCTCTCTGTTTATCTGTTTCTCTCTCTGTATCTGTGTCTGTCTCTGTCTCTCTCTCTCTCTATCTATCTGTGTCTCTCAGTCTGTATCTGTGTCTCCCCTTTCACTCTGTATCTGTGCGTCTCTCTCTCTCTGTATCTGTCTCACTCTCAGCATCTCTGTCTCTCTCTCTCTGTGTCTGCGTGTGCCTCTTTCTGTGTTTGTCTCGCTCTGTGTCTGTGTGTGTCTCTCTCCCTCTCTGTCTGTCTGTCTTTCTCTGTATCTGTCTCTCTCTGTGTATCTGTCTGTCTGCCTCTCTCAGTATCCGTGTCTATGTCTCTCTCTCTCACTCTGTTGTGTGTGTCTGTCTCTCTGTCTCTGTGTGTGTGTCTCTCTCTTTGACACTCTGTATCTGTGTCTCTCTGTATCTGTGTGTTTCTTTATATATGTGTCCCTCTCTGTATTTTTCTCTGCCTCTCTGTATCTGTTTGTCTCTGTCCCTGTATCACTGTGTCTCTGTATCTGTGTGTCCCTCTCTGTTTCCACGTCTGTGTTTCTGTCACTGTATTTCTCCCTGTGTTTCTCTCTTTCTGTCTGTATATGTGTGTCACTCTGTATCTGTGTGTCTCTCTCTCTGTATGTGTGTGTGTACGTTTCTCTCTTTGTGTGTGTGTTTCTCTCTTTGTGTCTGTGTGTGTGTTTCTCTCTTTGTGTGTGTGCATTTCTCTCTGTGTGTGCATGTGTTTATGTGTGTGTGTTCTCTTTGTGTTCGTCTCTTTGTGCATCTGTGTTTCTCTCTTTGTGTGTGTGTGCGTTTGCGTGTGTGTTTCTCTTTCTATGTGTGTGTGTGTCTCTCTCTTTGTGTGTGCGTGTGCTTCTCTCTGTGTCTTTCTGTGTATGTGTGTGCTTGTGTTTCTGTGTGTGTGTCTTTCTCTCTTTGTGTGTGTGTTTCTGTGTGTGTGTGTGTGTTTCTCTCTTTGTGTGCGTTTGTGTTTCTCTTTGTGTGTGTGTGTGTTTCTCTTTCTCTTTCTCTGGGTGTTTCTCTATGTGTGTGTTTCTGTGTGTGTGTGTTTTTCTCTCTTTGTGTGCGTGTGTTTTGTGTGTGTGTCTCTCTCTGTGTCTGTGTGTGTGTCTCTGTGTGTGTGTGTCTCTCTCTCTGTCTCTCTCTTTCTCTGTGGGTGTTTCTCTATGTGTGTGTTTCTGTGTGTGTGTGTTTTTCTCTCTTTGTGCGCGTGTGTGTGTTTCTCGCTTTGTGTGCGTGTGTGTTTTTCTTTGTGTGTGTGCGTGTTTCTCTTTGTGTGCATGTGTATTTCTCTCTTTGTGTGCATGTGTTTTGTGAGTGTGTGTGTGTCTCTCTCTCTGTGGGTGTTTCTGTGTGTGTGTGTGTTTCTCTCTTTGTGTGTGTGTGTGTTTCTCTGTGTGTGTGTGTTTCTCTCTTTGTGTGTGTGTGTGTTTTTCTGTGCGTGTGTGTTTTTCTCTTTCTGTGTGTGTGTTTCTCTCTTAGTGTGTGTGTGTGTTTCTCTGTGTGTGTGTGTTTCTCTCTTTGTGTGTGTGTGTGTTTCTCTGTGTGTGTGTGTTTCTCTCTTTGTGTGTGTGTGTGTTTTTCTGTGCGTGTGTGTTTTTCTCTTTCTGTGTGTGTGTTTCTCTCTTTGTGTGTGTGTGTTTCTCTTTGTGTATGTGTATTTCTCTCTTTGTGTGCATGTGTTTTGTGTGTGTGTCTCTCTCTGTGTCTGTGTGTGTGTCTCTCTCTCTCTGTCTCTCTCTTTCTCTGTGGGTGTTTCTCTATGTGTGTGTTTCTGTGTGTGTGTGTTTTTCTCTCTTTGTGTGCGTGTGTGTGTTTCTTGCTTTGTGTGCGTGTGTGTTTTTCTTTGTGTGTGTGTGTGTTTCTCTGTGTGCATATGTATTTCTCTCTTTGTGTGCATGTGTTTTGTGAGTGTGTGCCTCTCTCTCTCTGTCTCTCTCTCTGTGGGTGTTTCTCTGTGTGTGTGTTTCTGTGTGTGTGTGTGTGTGTGTGTGTGTGTTTTTCTCTCTTTGTGTGTCTGTGTGTTTCTCTCTTTGTGTGTGTGTGTTTCTCTTTGTGTGTGTGTGTATTTCTCTCTTTGTGTGTGCATATGTTTCATGTGTGTGTATCTGTCTGTGTGTCTCTATGTGTGTGTCTCTCTCTCTGTGGATGTTTCTCTGTGTGTGTGTGTTTTCCTCTCTTTGTGTGAGTGTGTGTTTCTCTCTTTGTGTGTGTGTGTTTCTCTCTGTGTGCGTGCGCGCGTGTGTTTGTGTGTGTGTGTTTGTGTGTGGTTGTGTGTTTCTCTCTCTCTGTGTGTTTGTGTGTGTGTCTGTTTCTCTCTTTGTATGTCTGTTTTTCTGTCTGTATGTTTGTGCTTCTCTCATTGTGTGTGTGTCTGTTTTTTCTCTTTGTGTATCTGTGTTTCTCTCTTTGCGTGTGTGTGTGTGTGTGTTTCTGTCTTTGTGTGTGTGTGTGTGTTTCTGTCTTTGTGTGTCTGTGTTCCTCTCTTTGTGTGTGTGTGTGTGTGTGTGTGTGTGTGTGTTTCTGTCTCTGTGTGCCTGTGTTTCCCTCTTTGTATGAGAGTGTGTTGTATGTTCTTATGTCCTAACTCCTGCACTGATGTCCCGGGACAGAGAGGGTCGGTTTGGAGATAATTGGCCCATTGGGGGAAAGGTTGGGAAGCAGAGGATGCTGATTGAAGGTAAATGGTGAGAGCGGCAACATGAGGCAAGATCTGTGTCTTTGGAGTGATCCTTGCTGTACCCCCCACTATTAGCTGTTTGTCTACCTGGATATCTCACTCTTACTCTCTGCATTACTATCCCATCCCTATCTCTCAGTGACTCTGCCTCTCTCCATCTCTCCGGGGAAATTATAATGGCGAGCAAAGAGAAGGCAGGAGAACTGAACATAGACTTTGGTTCTGTCTTCACAAAAGAGACACAAATAACCTGGCAGAAATGTTAGGGAACCAATGGTTTAGTGAGAGTGCGGAATGGAACTGAAGGAAATCAGTATTAGTAAGAAAACGGTGCTGGGGGAATGAATGGGGTTAAAGGCTGACAAATCCCCAGGGCCTGATAATCCCAGAGTATTAAAGGATGGTGCTGGAAATATTGGATGTGTTGGTGATCACCTCCCAAAATATCTATAGACTCTGGAGCAGTTCCTACAGATCGGAGGGTGGCTAATGTAACCCCACTATTTAAAATAATCTTTGAACTTGTGTGTAATCTATCACAGAACACAGGCAGCATGGGTTTATCTAGAATGACGGGATAGTGTCGGCGTGGAGAAGTTATTCCTTCAAGTGGGAATCAGTGTAGTTTTGAAATGTGTTGAGGGTTTCTGCCTCTCCCCATTCAATCCTCCCCAACCTCTCTATCGAGGTTCCTTCTCACTTTCTACCAGACACTGATTTGTGTTGGAGAGCCGGGTGCAGAGGAGATTGAAATGAAACAGACAGACAGTTCATTCCAACACTGAGAAATGGGAAGCGATGCATTTTGGACAATAAGTTGAGGAGAGAAACCATAAACCAACTGGGAACGAGTGAAATTGTGTGTAGGTAAAGGGAGACCTTTTATACCTCTCTCAATCTGTGTCTCTCTCTGTTTCTCACTCTCTGTGTCTGGGTCTTCTCTCTCCATCTCTCCCTCTCTGGGAATCTGTGAAAAATACCCACAAATATCAGTCAGCCATTTGCCGTTTCTTCCCAGTGTCCGTTTGATGTGAACACAGCACTGAGATATTTCGGACACAGTTGTCTCCTCACTAAGGTAACAGTCGGATGAGGCAGAGTCGATTCAGAAAGAACCTTCCCGGTGGTGGGGGAGTCCAGAACTCCCATAGTTTGAGGGGAAAGGGGAAACCTTTTCGGACTGAGGTGGGGAGAAATCCCTTCACCCAGAGAGTGGGGAGTGTGTGGGATTCAGCCCCACAGAAAGTAGCTGAGGATAAAACATTGTCTGATTCCCACTGGGAATGAGATGGAGCTCTTGGGGCTAATGTGGGATCAGGATATTGAATTTGATGATCAGAATGAATGTAGGAGGAAGCTGGAAGGGCTGAACGGCCTCCTGCTTTTAGTTTCAGTGTTTATAAATGATGAAAAGACAGAAGCAGTGGGAGTTCGATATGTGTGGATATTTCACAGCTGGATTCACACAATCCACACAGCAATGTCTGGGATATTTCGGGAATGCTGTAAATGATGTGAAATGCAGTGTGCAGGGTACCTTCGTGTTGTAATGTTACTCCCAAACTGTCACCCCCCCCACAGGATCCACATTTCTGTACAATGTGAGTGAATTGTAAACTCAGTGAGTTCAGGTTCAATGTTTAAAATAACCAGGCCCTTTTCTGTGACTGCTTTGGGGAATGTCAGTGGGATGTAGTTTCCAGGCAAGTGTGAACAATTGTATTGGGGAATCATTGGAAGCAGTTTCCATTGAGAGCTTCCTGCATTCTGGAAATGTGTGGGATTTATTCAGAGATAGGAAATGGATGGGTGAATAAAGGGGACAGTTCTTTGTTAATGACATTAGATTGTGAGCTTTGAAGATTCCCCAGTTCCATGAGTTCAAAGACAGGAAGGATTAAGCAATGTTCATCATTCAAATTCTTCAGATAAGTTTCAAAGTGAGTGAGAGACAGAATACACAAACTCTGAGACAGAGAGAGACACATCTGTATTCACAGCTTCAACTCCATGTTTCAATCTGAGGAGCTGAGATCCTGGTTGAATGAAACACGAGTTCACACTGGGATGCTGAACAATCTGAGTTCTGTTTGTTCTCTCCTTAAAATCAATCTAAAAATCTGCAATGAAAAATTCCTTGGACAGAGCAGAGGGAATTGTACTCTGTGTCCTGTATTTGGGTTGGAAGTGTTTGATGAGCAGGCGTTGGCACAGTGGTTGGCACTGCTGCCTCCCAGCGCCCAGGGACCGGGGTTCAATCCCAGCCCTGGGTCACTGTCTGTACGGAGATTCTCCCCGTGTCTGTGTGGGTTTCCTCCGGGTGCTCCGGTTTCCTCTCCCAGCCCCCAGATCTGCAGGTTCGGTGAATTGGCCGTGCTAAACTGTCCCTGAGTGTCAGGGGATGTGTAGGTTAGGGGGGATTAGCCGGGAAAGTGAACCTTCCCCCTTATCCTTTTTGCCCCAAGTGCTGTATCTAACAGCCCCTCGGAAACATTCAATGTTTTGTCCTCAACTACTTTCTGTGTTGGTGAATTCCACAGGCTGACCCCTCTCTGGGTGAAGAGATTTCTCCTCATCTCTGTCCTAAACCGTCTCCCCTGTATCCTCAGACTGTGAGCCCTGGTTCTGGACACCCCCACCACCGGGATCATCCTTCTGGCACCTACCCCTGTCTGGTCCTGTTAGAATTTGATTGATTTCGATGAGATCGCCCCCTCACTCTTCTGATCTCCAGTGAATACAATCCGAACCCCCTCAATCTCTCCTCATTCGTCAGTCCCTCCATCCCAGGTTTAGGGCAAAGATTACTGATACAAGGCCCAGATTGTAATAACTGAGAGAGGTTTAGGGCAGAGATTACTGATACAAGGCCCAGATTGTAATAACTGAGAGAGGCTTAGGGCAGAGATTACTGATACAAGGCCCAGATTGTAATACCCGTGAGAGACATGAACAGTGTGGATCGGGAGCAGCTGATCCCCTTAGTTGAAGGGTCAGTGACGAGGGGGACACAGGTTCAAGGTGAGGGACAGGAGGTTGAGGGGGGATGTGAGGAAGAACTGTTTTACCCAGAGGGTGGGGAGGGTCTGGGATGTGCTCCCTGGGAGGGGGGGGGTGGTAGAGACAAGTTGTCTCACACCCTTTAAAAAGTCCCTGGATGATCACTGGGCCCATCATCACATTCAGGGCTGTGGGCCAAGTGCTGGGAAATGGGGTTGGGTGGGGATGTTAGGTGGTTCTGACGGGTCAGTACAGACTCGATGGGCCGAGGGGTCTCTCCTGCACTGTGGGAATCTGGGATTGTGTGATGGGGAAATGCTGGGATCTGGAATGTTGTGTCTGAGCCGGAGGGGGAAGGAGATTCCATCAGGAGGAGATTGAATGGGAAGCTGAGGGGAAAATATTGACAGGGTTACGGGGACTGGGAATAGTCAAACTGCTCTTGCAGGCTCTCCATCCTGGATTGACGGGCTGAATGGCCTCCTGTGCTGTCCCCATTCTATGATTCACACACAAGTGACCCTCTGGGTGTCTATTAGAGCCCACTCATTCCCCCAGGATCAGTTCCAGCATTTCAAGCTCAGATCCCAGTACGTTATAGCTGGGGGCAGTGAGGAGTAAAACAGAAGTAGGAATGAGTGTGTGTGAGTGTCGGTGTGGTTATGTTTCTGTGTTTCTGTGTGTGTGAGGGGGAGATTCGAAGTGTCTGCACGTATTTCTGTGTGTGTGTGTGTGTGTGTGTGTGTGTGTGTGTGTGTGTGAGCTTGTGTGTCTCCCTGTGTGTGTGTGTGTGTGTGCGTGCGTGTGTGTGAGCTTGTGTGTCTCCCTGTGTGAGAGAGAGAGAGATTGTGTGTCTTTCTGTGTGTGAGCTTATGTGTCTGTGAGTGGTTGTGTGTTTCTGTGTCTGTGTGTACTTCAACATGTGTTTCTGTGTGCCTGTGAGTGTGTGTGTCTCTGTGTCTGTGAGTGAATGTGTGTGTGTGTCTGTCTGTCTGTCTCTCTGTGTCTGGGTGTGTGAGTGTGTATCTGTGTCTGTGTCTCTCTGTGAATATGTGTGTGTCTCTCTGTCTCTATGTGAGTGCCTCTGTGTTTGTGTCTGTGTGTGTGTGCATCTGTCTCTGTGTCAATGTGTGTGTGTGTGTGTGTGTGTGTCTGTGCATCTGTGTTTGTGTCTGTGTGTGTGCATCTGTCTCTGTGTCAATGTGTGTGTGTCTGTGCATCTGTGTGTGTGTGTGTCTGTGTCTGTGTGTGTGTCAGCATGCATGAGTGTTAAAATCTCAATTATGTGCAGTTTTAGGCCATTTGCCCCATTGAGCCTGCTCCCCCACTCAAACAGATCATGGTAAACACACACACAGAGAAATATACAGGTAGTTTGGATGTATTTATTGACCTGTTAATGTGACTGAATGCTTCACATCCTGGTTTGCCATAGACACAAAAAATGAGACAGCATTGTAAGCAGTGTAGCTGGAAATATCAAATTGCAAAGAGTTTTTCATGTTTAGTAAATGGACAAAACTGGTGGTGATGTTTCAGAGCAGGGAAATGTAAATTGACACAACTGAGATTGAAAAGGGATAGAACATCGTACTTTAATAAATGATGAAAAGACAGAAACAGTGGAAGCTCCAAATGTCCCGATATTTCACAGCTGGATTCACACAATACACACAGCAATGTCTCTGATATTGTGGAATTGTTGGAAATGTGGTTCATCTCAGTCCAGAGGCTGCCTTCATGTTCCAGAGTTAATCTGATCACTCTCATCAAAACAGGATCCACATTTCTGTACAATGTGAGTGAATTGTAAACTCAGTGAGTTCAGGTTCAATGTTTAAAATAACCAGGCCCTTTTCTGTGTCTGCTTTGGGGAATGTCAGTGGGATGTAGTTTCCAGGCAAGTGTGAACAATTGTATTGGGGAATCATTGGAAGCAGTTTCCATTGAGAGCTTCCTGCATTCTGGAAATGTGTGGGATCTATTCAGAGATAGGAAATGGATGGGTGAATAAAGGGGACAGTTCTTTGTTAATGACATTAGATTGTGAGCCTTGAAGATTCCCCAGTTCCATGAGTTCAAAGACAGGAAGGATTAAAGCAACGTTCATCGTTCAAATTCTTCAGATAAGTTTCAAAGTGAGTGAGAGACAGAATACACAAACTCTGAGACAGAGAGAGACACATCTGTATTCACAGCTTCAACTCCATGTTTCAATCTGAGGAGCTGAGATCCTGGTTGAATGAAACACGAGTTCACACTGGGATGCTGAACAATCTGAGTTCTGTTTGTTCTCTCCTTAAAATCAATCTAAAAATCTGCAATGAAAAATTCCTTGGACAGAGCAGAGGGAATTGTACTCTGTGTCCTGTATTTGGGTTGGAAGTGTTTGATGAGCAGGCGTTGGCACAGTGGTTGGCACTGCTGCCTCCCAGCGCCCAGGGACCGGGGTTCAATCCCAGCCCTGGGTCACTGTCTGTACGGAGATTCTCCCCGTGTCTGTGTGGGTTTCCTCCGGGTGCTCCGGTTTCCTCTCCCAGCCCCCAGATCTGCAGGTTCGGTGAATTGGCCGTGCTAAACTGTCCCTGAGTGTCAGGGGATGTGTAGGTTAGGGGGGATTAGCCGGGAAAGTGAACCTTCCCCCTTATCCTTTTTGCCCCAAGTGCTGTATCTAACAGCCCCTCGGAAACATTCAATGTTTTGTCCTCAACTACTTTCTGTGTTGGTGAATTCCACAGGCTGACCCCTCTCTGGGTGAAGAGATTTCTCCTCATCTCTGTCCTAAACCGTCTCCCCTGTATCCTCAGACTGTGAGCCCTGGTTCTGGACACCCTCACCACCGGGATCATCCTTCTGGCATCTACATTTGCCACTTAATACCTCCCTTTCCCCCATTAGGATCATTCCTAAAACCAATCACTTTTCACCAGATCTGTGGGGCGTCTGTCCCTAAACTCGCCTGTGACTCAATTTTTCACTCTTGGTTCCTGTGAAGCATCTCAGGGACAATTCTGTTCAAGGTGCTACATAAATGCAAGTTGTTGTGTGTGTGTGTGTGAGTGTCAGTGTCTGTCCATGTCTGGGACACTGCAGGTTACAGAGAATGGTTCACTCTGGTCTGTGACTGTCCATCTCGTGTGTGTCTCAGTGTCAGCTCTGTAACACGCACAGCACAATCCCATCCTGTTTCTGTCTCTCTCTCTGTCTCTGTCTCTGGATCTCTCTCTCTCTCTCTCTGAAGAATGCTTTCTATGGGGCATCTGTAAAAAATGGGGAGAGTTGTAGCTGACATGTCAAATTTCCTCAGTCTTCTGAGAAAGTAGCGGCGTTGGTGAGGCTTTCTTAACTATAGTTTTGTGTGGAGGGACTAGGACAGGTTGTTGGGGATCTGGACACCTAAAACCTTGAAGCTCTCGATGTGCGGGTTAGGTGGAGTGGCCGTGCTAAATTTCCCCTCAGTGTCAGGGGATTAAATATGTGGGGTTATGGGGATAGGAGCTGGCTGGGATTGGTAACAATACAGCCTCAATGGGCTGAATGGCCTCTCTCTGCACTGTTGGGATTCTATGAACACTGCGTGACCCTCTCCATCTCAATCACTTCCTCCCTCTCTCTGTAACCCTCTCTCTCTGTAACCCTCTCTCTCTGTAACTCTCTCTCTCTGTAACCCTCTCTCTCTGTAACTCTCTCTCTCTGTAACCCTCTCTCTCTGTAACCCTCTCTCGCTGTAACCCTCTCTCTCTGTAACCCTCTCTCTCTCTGTAACCCTCTCTCTCTGTAACCCTCTCTCCCTCTGTAACCCTCTCTCTCTGTAATCCTCTCTCTCTGGAACTCTCTCTCTCTGTAACCCTGTCTCTCTGTAACCCACTCTCTCTGTAACCCTCTCTCTCTGTAACCCTCTCTCTCTGTAACCCTCACTCTCTGTAACCCTCTCTCTCTGTAACCCTCTCTCTCTGTAACCCTCTCTCTCTGTAACTCTCTCTCTCTGTAACTCTCTCTCTGTAACCCTCTCTCTCTGTAACCCTCTCTCTCTGTAACTCTCTCTCTCTGTAACACTCTCTCTGTAACCCTCTCTCTCTGTAACTCTCTCTCTCTGTAACTCTCTCTCTGTAACCCTCTCTCTCTGTAACCCTCTCTCTCTGTAACCCTCTCTCTCTGTAACCCTCTCTCTCTGTAACCCTCTCTCTCTGTAACTCTCTCTCTCTGTAACTCTCTCTCTGTAACCCTCTCTCTCTGTAACCCTCGCTCTCTGTAACTCTCTCTCTGTAACCCTCTCTCTCTGTAACCCTCTCTCTCTGTAACCCTCTCTCTCTGTAACTCTCTCTCTCTGTAACTCTCTCTCTGTAACCCTCTCTCTCTGTAACCCTCTCTCTCTGTAACCCTCTCTCTCTGTAACCCTCTCTCTCTGTAACTCTCTCTCTCTGTAACTCTCTCTCTCTGTAACCCTCTCTCTCTGTAACTCTCTCTCTCTGTAACCCTCTCTCTCTGTAACCCTCACTCTCTGTAACCCTCTCTCTCTGTAACCCTCTCTCTCTGTAACTCTCTCTCTCTGTAACTCTCTCTCTGTAACCCTCTCTCTCTGTAACCCTCGTTCTCTGTAACTCTCTCTCTGTAACCCTCTCTCTCTGTAACCCTCTCTCTCTGTAACCCTCACTGTCTGTAACCCTCTCTCTCTGTAACCCTCTCTCTCTGTAACCCTCTCTCTCTGTAACCCTCTCTCTGTTACTCTCCCTCTCTGTAACCCTCTCTCTCTGTAACCCTCTCTCTCTGTAACTCTCTCACTGTAACCCTCTCTCTCTGTAACCCTCTCTCTCTGTAACCCTCTCTCTCTCTGTAACCCCCTCTCTCTGTAACCCTCTCTCTCTGTAACCCCCTCTCTCTGTAACCCCCTCTCTCTGTATCCATCTCACTCTGTAACCCTCTCTCTCTGTAACCCTCTGTCTCTGTAACTCTCTCTCTCTGTAACCCCCTCTCTGTAACCCTCTCTGTCTGCAACTCTCTCTCTCTGTAACTCTCTCTCTGTAACCCTCTCTCTCTGTAACCCTCTCTCTCTGAAACTCTCTCTCTCTGTAACCCTCTCTCTCTGTAACCCTCTCTCTCTGTAACTCTGTCTCTCTGTAACCCTCTCTCTCTGTAACTCTCACTCTCTGTAACTCTCTCTGTAACCCTCTCTCTCTGTAACCCTGTCTCTCTGTAACCCTCTCTCTCTGTAACTCTCTCACCTGTAACCCTCTCTCTCTGTAAATCTCTCTCTCTGTAACACTCTCTCTCTGTAACTCTCTCTCCTGTAACCCTCTCTCTCTGTAACTCTCTCTCCTGTAACCCTCTCTCTCTGTAACTCTCTCTCCTGTAACCCTCTCTCTCTGTAACCCTCTCTCTCTGTAACCCTCTCTCTCTGTAACTCTCTCTCTCTGTAACCCTCTCTCTCTGTAACCCTCTCTCCTGTAACCCTCTCTCTCTGTAACCCTCTCTCTCTGTAACCCTCTCTCTGTAACTCTCTCTCTCCGTAACCCTCTCTCTGTAACCCTCTCTCTCTGTAACCCTCTCTCTCTGTAATCCTCTCTCTCTGTAACCCACTCTCTCTGTAAGCCTCTCTCTCTGTAACTCTCTCTCTCTGTAACTCTCTCTGTAACCCTCTCTCTGTGTAACTCTCTCTCTCTCTGTAACTCTCTCTCTCTCTGTAACCCTCTCTCTCTGTAACCCTCTCTCTCTGTAACTCTCTCTCTCTGTAACCCTCTCTCTCAGTAACTCTCTCTCTCTGTAACCCTCTCTCTCTGTAACCCTCTCTCTCTGTAACTCTCTCTCCTGTAACTCTCTCTCTCTGTAACTCTCTCTCCTGTAACCCTCTCTCTCTATAACCCTCTGTCTCTGTAACTCTCTCTCTCTGTAACCCTCTCTCTGTAACCCTGTCCCTCTGTGTAACCCTCTCTCACTGTAACTCTCTCTCTCTGTAACTCCAACTCTCTGTAACCCTCTCTCTCTGTAACCCTCTCTCTCTGTAACCCTCTATCTCTGTAACCCTCTCTCTCTGTAACCCTCTCTCTCTGTAACTCTCTCTCTCTGTAACCCTCTCTCTCTGTAACTCTCTCTCTCTGTAACTCTCTCTCTCTGTAGCCCTCTCTCTGTGTAACTCTCTCTCTGTGTAACTCTCTCTCTCTGTAACCCTCTCTCTCTGTAACCCTCTCTCTGTTACTCTCTCTCTCTGTTACTCTCTCTCTCTGTAACTCTCTCTCTCTGTAACCCTCTTTCTCTGTAACTCTCTCTCTCTGTAACTCTCTCTCTCTGTAGCCCTCTCTCTGTGTAACTCTCTCTCTGTGTAACTCTCTCTCTGTGTAACTCTCTCTCTCTGTAACCCTCTCTCTCTGTAACCCTCTCTCTGTTACTCTCTCACTCTGTAACTCTCTCTCTCTGTAACCCTCTTTCTCTGTAACTCTCTGTCTCTGTAACTCTCTCTCTCTGTAACCCTCTCTCTCTGTAACCCTCTCTCTCTGTAACCCTCTCTCTCTGTAACCCTCTCTCTCTGTAACTCTCTCTCTCTGTAGCCCTCTCTCTGTGTAACTCTCTCTCTGTGTAACTCTCTCTCTGTGTAACTCTCTCTCTGTAACCCTCTCTCTCTGTAACCCTCTCTCTGTTACTCTCTCTCTCTGTACCTCTCTCTCTCTGTAACCCTCTCTCTCTGTAGCCCTCTCTCTCTGTAACTCTCTCTCTGTGTAACTCTCTCTCTGTGTAACTCTCTCTCTGTAACCCTCTCTCTCTGTAACTCTCTCTCTCTGTAACCCTCTATCTCTGTAACCCTCTCTCTCTGTAACTCTCTCTCTCTGTAACTCTCTCTCTCTGTAACCCTCTCTCTCTGTAACTCTCTCTCTCTGTAACTCTCACTCTGTGTAACTCTCTCTCTGTGTAACTCTCTCTCTGTGTAACCCTCTCTCTCTTTAACCCTCTCTCTCTGTAACTCTCTCTCTGTGTAACTCTCTCTCTTTGTAACCCTCTCTCTCTGTAACTCTCTCTCTCTGTAACCCTCTCTCTCTGTAACCCTCTCTCTCTGTAACCCTCTCTCTCTGTAACCCTCTCTCTCTGTAACCTTCTCTCTCTGTAACCCTCTCTCTCTGTAACTCTCTCTCTCTGTAACTCTCTCTCTCTGTAACTCTCTCTCTCTGTAACCCTCTCTCTCTGTAACCCTCTCTCTCTGTAACTCTCTGTCTCTGTAACCCTCTCTCTCTGTAACCCTCTCTGTCTGTAACCCTCTCTCTCTGTTACTCTCTCTCTCTATCCTCTCTCTCTCTCCCTATCCTGTCTCTCTCTCTGTGTTACTCTCTCTCTCTATCCTATCTCTCTCTCTCTCTGTCTCTCAGTCTCTGTCTCTCACTCTCTCTGTCTCTCTGTTACTCTCTCTATATCCTGTCTCTCTCTCTCTCTCTCTGTTACTGTCTCTCTCTATCATGTCTCTCTCCCTCTGTTGCTCTCTCTCTCTCTATCCTGTCATTCACTCTCTCTCTATCCTGTCTGTTTTTCTGTTACTCTCTCTCTATCCTGTCTCTCTCTCTGTTACTCTCTCTCTATCCTGTCTCTATTTATGTTACTCTCTCTCTCTATCCTCTCTCTCTCTGTTATTCTCTCTCTCTACATCCTCTCTCTCTCTCTCTCTCTCTCTGTTACTCTCTCTCTCTGTCCTGTCTCTCTCTCTCTGTCTCTCTCTCTCTCTCTATCCTGTCTCTCTCTCTCTCTATCCTGTCTCTCTCTCTCTGTTATTCTCTCTCTCTACATCCTCTCTCTCTCCCTCTCTCTGTTACTCTCTCTCTATCCTGAATCACTCTCTCTCTGTTACTCAAACTCTATCCTGTCTCTCTCTCTCTGTTACTCTCTCTCACTCTATCCTGTATCTCTCTCTCTCTGTTACTCTCTCTCACTCTATCTTGTATCTCTGTCTCTCTCTCTCTGTTACTCTCTCTCTCTATCCTGAATCTCTCTCTCTCTGTTACTCAAACTCTATCCTGTCTCTCTCTCTCTGTTACTCTCTCTCACTCTATCCTGTATCTCTCTCTCTCTGTTACTCTCTCTCACTCTATCCTGTATCTCTCTCTCTCTGTTACTCTCTCTCTATCCTCTCTCTCTCTTGCTCTCTGTCTCTCTCTCTGTCTCTCTCTCTCTCTAGCCTCTCTCTCTCTCTCTGTTACTCTCTCTCTATCCTCTCTCTCTCTCTGATGTCTCTCTCTTCGTTACACCCTCTCTCTATCCTCTCTCTGTTACTCGCTCTCTATATCCTGTCTCTCTCTCTGTTACTCTCTCTCTATCCTCTCTCTCTCTCTGTTAATCTCTCTCTCTATCCTGTCTCTCTCGCTCTGTTAGGATACTCTCTCTCTCTCTGTCCTCTCACTCTCTATCCTCTCTCTCTCTCTCTGTTACTCTCTCTCTCTCTTTCTCTCTCTGTTACTCTCTCTCTCTATACTCTATCCTCTCTCTCTCTCTGTTACTCTCTCTCTGTATATCCTCTCTCTCTGTCTCTCTGTTACTCTCTCTCTCTATCCTGTCTCTCTCTCTCTCTTTCTCTCTCTGTTACTCTCTCTCTCTGTGTTACTCTCCCCCTCTATCCTCTCTGTCTCTCTGTTACTCTCTCTCTATCCTGTCTCTCTCTGTCTCTCTGTTACTCTCTCTATCCTGTCTCTCTCCCTCTGTCTCTGTTACTCTCTCTCTGTCTGTCTCTCTCTCTGTTACTCTCTCTCTCTATATCCTGTCTCTCTCTCTCTCTATCCTCTCTCTCTCTGTTACTCTCTCTCCCAATCCTGTCTCTCTCTCTCTGTTACTCTCTCTCTCTACCCTGTCTCTCTCTCTCTGTTACTCTCCCCCTCTGTCCTCTCTCTCTCTCTGTTACTCGCTCTCTTTATCCTCTTTCTCTCTGTCTATCTGTTACTCTCTCTCCCAGTCCTGTCTCTCTCTCGCTCTCTCTGTTACTCTCTCTCTCTGTTACTCTCTCTCTATATATCCTGTCTCTCTCTCTCTGTTACACTCTCTCTATCCTGTCTCGCTCTCTCTCTATCCTGTCTCTCTATCTCTGGTACACTCTCTCTATCCTGTCTCGCTCTCTCTCTCTGTTACCCTCCCTCTCTATCCTTTCTCTCTCTCTCTGTTACTCTCTCTCTATCCTCTCTCTCTCTCTGTCTCTCTCTCTCTCTATCCTGTCTCTGTTACTCTCTCTCTCTCTATTCTGTCTCTCTCTCTCTCTGTTACTCTCTCTTTCTTTCCTCTCTCTCTCTCTCTCTCCGTTACTCTCTCTCTCTATCCTGTTGCTCTCTCTCTCTCTGTCTGTTACTCTCCCTCTCTATCCTCTCTCTCTCTGTTACTCTCTCTCTCTATCCTGTCTCTCTCTCTCTGTCTCTCTCTCTCTCTCTATCCTATCTCTGTTACTCTCTCTCTCTATCCTGTCTCTCTCTCTCTCCGTTACTCTCTCTCTCTTTCCTCTCTCTCTCTGTCACTCTCTCTCTCTATCCTGTTGCTCTCTCTCTCTGTCGGTTACTCTCCCTCTCTATCCTCTCTCTCTCTGTTACTCTCTATATCTATCCTGTATCTCTCTCTCTGTCTCTCTCTCTCTCTATCCTGTCTCTGTTACTCTCTCTCTCTGTTACTCCCTCTCTCTCTATCCTGTCTCTCTCTCTCCCTCTGTTACTCTCTCTCTCTATCCTGTCTCTCTCTGTTACTTTCTCTGTCTCTGTTACACACTCTCTCTCTCTAACCTGTCCCTCTCTCTCTGTTACTCTGTCTCTCGATCCTCTCTCTCTCTGTTACTCTCTCTCTCTCTGTTACTCTCTCTCTATCCCCTCTCTCTCTCTGTTACTCTCTCTCTCCCTGTTACTCTCTCTCTATCCTGTCTCTCTCTGCCTGTTACTCTCTCTCTCTACCCTGTCTCTCTCTCTCTCTACCCTGTCTCACTCTCTCTCTATCCTCTCTCTCTCTGTTACTCTCTCTCTCTATCCTCTCTCTCTCTGTTACTCTCTCTCTCTCTATCCTGTCTCTCTCTCTCTCTCTGTTACTCTCTCTGTTACTCTCTCTCTCTGTTACTCTCTCTCTCTGTTACTCTCTCTCTCTCTATCCTGTCTCTCTCTCTCTCTCTGTTACTCTCTCTAGCTGTTACTCTCTCGCTATCTGTTACTCTCTCTCTCTATCCTGTCTCTCTCTCTCTCTCTGTTACTCTCTCTGTCTGTTACTCTCTCTCTCTCTCTCTCTGTTACTCTCTCTGTCTGTTACTCTCTCTCTCTCTGTTACTCTCTCTCTCTCTATCCTGTCTCTCTCTCTCTCTCTCTGTTACTCTCTCTGTCTGTTACTCTCTCTCTCTCTGTTACTCTCTCTCTCTATCCCCTCTCTCTCTCTGTTACTCTCTCTCTCCCTGTTACTCTCTCTCTATCCTGTCTCTCTCTGCCTGTTACTCTCTCTCTCTACCCTGTCTCTCTCTCTCTCTACCCTGTCTCACTCTCTCTCTATCCTCTCTCTCTCTGTTACTCTCTCTCTCTATCCTCTCTCTCTCTGTTACTCTCTCTCTCTCTATCCTGTCTCTCTCTCTCTCTCTGTTACTCTCTCTGTTACTCTCTCTCTCTGTTACTCTCTCTCTCTGTTACTCTCTCTCTCTCTATCCTGTCTCTCTCTCTCTCTCTGTTACTCTCTCTAGCTGTTACTCTCTCGCTATCTGTTACTCTCTCTCTCTATCCTGTCTCTCTCTCTCTCTCTCTCTGTTACTCTCTCTGTCTGTTACTCTCTCTCTCTCTCTGTTACTCTCTCTCTCTCTATCCTGTCTCTCTCTCTCTCTCTGTTACTCTCTCTGTCTGTTACTCTCTCTCTCTCTGTTACTCTCTCTCTCTCTATCCTGTCTCTCTCTCTCTCTCTCTGTTACTCTCTCTGTCTGTTACTCTCTCTCTCTCTGTTACTCTCTCTCTCTCTGTTACTCTCTCTCTCTCTATCCTGTCTCTCTCTCTCTCTCTCTGTTACTCTCTCTCTCTCTATCCTGTCTCTCTCTCTCTCTCTCTGTTACTCTCTCTCTCTCTATCCTGTCTCTCTCTCTCTCTCTCTCTCTGTTACTCTCTCTGTCTGTTACTCTCTCTCTCTCTGTTACTCTCTCTGTGTAACCCTCTCCAGCTGGATAGGGGAGAGGTGAAAAAGGCAGTGTAAGCCGAGGTTTGGAGTATTTCCCCCCCACAGTTTGATAGATTGATGATGAACAAGGCCCGGGGGGGGGTGAAAGGTTATCGGGGGGGGGGCAGGAATGTAGAGTGGAGGTTACAGTCCAATCAGATGTGATCTTATTGAATGGTGGAGAGAGATTTAGGACAGAGATTACTGATACAAGACCCAGATTGTAATAACTGAGAGAGGTTTAGGGCAGAGATTACTGATACAAGGCCCAGATTGTAATAACTGAGAGAGGTTTAGGGCAGAGATTACTGAAACAAGGCACAGATTGTAATCACTGAGAGAGGTTTAGGGCAGAGATTACTGATACAAGGCCCAGATTGTAATCACTGAGAGAGGTTTAGGGCAGAGATTACTGATACAAGGCCCAGATTGTAATAACTGAGAGAGGTTTAGGGCAGAGATTACTGATACAAGGCCCAGATTGTAATAACTGAGAGAGGTTTAGGGCAGAGATTACTGATACAAGGCACAGATTGTAATAACTGAGAGAGGTTTAGAGCAGAGATTACTGATACAAGGCCCAGATTGTAATAACTGAGAGAGGTTTAGGGCAGAGATTACTGATACAAGGCCCAGATTGTAATAACTGAGAGAGGTTTAGGGCAGAGATTACTGAAACAAGGCACAGATTGTAATCACTGAGAGAGGTTTAGGGCAGAGATTACTGATACAAGGCCCAGATTGTAATCACTGAGAGAGGTTTAGGGCAGAGATTACTGATACAAGGCCCAGATTGTAATAACTGAGAGAGGTTTAGGGCAGAGATTACTGATACAAGGCCCAGATTGTAATAACTGAGAGAGGTTTAGGGCAGAGATTACTGATACAAGGCACAGATTGTAATAACTGAGAGAGGTTTAGAGCAGAGATTACTGATACAAGGCCCAGATTGTAATAACTGAGAGAGGTTTAGGGCAGAGATTACTGATACAAGGCCCAGATTGTAATAACTGAGAGAGGTTTAGGGCAGAGATTACTGATACAAGGCCCAGATTGTTATAACTGAGAGAGGTTTAGGGCAGAGATTACTGATACAAGGCCCAGATTGTAATAACTGAGAGAGGTTCAGGGCAGAGATTACTGATACAAGGCCCAGATTGTAATAACTGAGAGAGATTTAGGGCAGAGATTACTGATACAAGGCCCAGATTGTAATAACTGAGAGAGATTTAGGGCAGAGATTACTGATACAAGGCCCAGATTGTAATAACTGAGAGAGGTTTAGGGCAGAGATTACTGATACAAGGCCCAGATTGTAATAGCCGTGAGAGGCATGAACAGTGTGGATCGGGAGCAGCTGATCCCCTTAGTTGAAGGGTCAGTGACGAGGGGGACACAGGTTCAAGGTGAGGGACAGGAGGTTGAGGGGGGATGTGAGGAAGAACTGTTTTACCCAGAGGGTGGGGAGGGTCTGGGATGTGCTCCCTGGGAGGGGGGGTAGAGGCAAGTTGTCTCACACCCTTTAAAAAGTCCCTGGATGATCACTGGGCCCATCATCACATTCAGGGCTGTGGGCCAAGTGCTGGGGAATGGGGTTGGGTGGGGATGTTAGGTGGTTCTGACGGGTCAGTACAGACTCGATGGGCCGAGGGGTCTCTCCTGCACTGTGGGAATCTGGGATTGTGTGATGGGGAAATGCTGGGATCTGGAATGTTGTGTCTGAGCCGGAGGGGGAAGGAGATTCCATCAGGAGGAGATTGAATGGGAAGCTGAGGGGAAAATATTGACAGGGTTACGGGGACTGGGAATAGTCAAACTGCTCTTGCAGGCTCTCCATCCTGGATTGACGGGCTGAATGGCCTCCTGTGCTGTCCCCATTCTATGATTCACACACAAGTGACCCTCTGGGTGTCTATTAGAGCCCACTCATTCCCCCAGGATCAGTTCCAGCATTTCAAGCTCAGATCCCAGTACGTTATAGCTGGGGGCAGTGAGGAGTAAAACAGAAATAGTAATGAGTGTGTGTGAGTGTCGGTGTGGTTATGTTTCTGTGTTTCTGTGTGTGTGAGGGGGAGATTCGAAGTGTGTGCACGTATTTCTGTGTGTGTGTGTGTGTGTGTGTGTGTGTGTGTGAGAGAGAGAGAGATTGTGTGTCTTTCTGTGTGTGAGCTTATGTGTCTGTGAGTGGTTGTGTGTTTCTGTGTCTGTGAGTGAATGTGTGTGTGTGTGTCTCTCTGTGTCTGGGTGTGTGAGTGTGTATCTGTGTCTGTGTCTCTCTGTGAATATGTGTGTGTCTCTCTGTCTCTATGTGTGTGCCTGTGTGTGTGTATGTGTGTGTGCATCTGTCTGTGTCAGTGAGTTTGTGTGTGTGCATCTGTCTCTGTGTCAATGTGTGTGTGAGTGTGTATCTGTCTCTGTGTCAATGTGTGTGTGTGTGTGTGTGTGTGTGTGTGTATCTGTCTGTGTCAATGAGTGTGTGTGTGTGTGTGTGTGTGTGTATCTGTCTCTGTGTCAATGTGTTTGTGTGTGTGTGTGTGTGTGTGTGTATCTGTCTGTGTCAATGAGTGTGTGTGTGTGTGTGTATCTGTCTCTGTGTCAATGTGTGTGTGTGTGTGTGTGTGCATCTGTCTGTGTCAATGAGTGTGTGTGTGTGTGTGTATCTGTCTCTGTGTCAATGAGTGTGTGTGTGCATCTGTCTGTGTCAATGTGTGTGTGTGTGTATCTGTCTCTGTGTCAATGTGTTTGTGTGTGTGTGTGTGTGTGCATCTATCTGTGTCAATGAGTGTGTGTGTGTATCTGTCTCTGTGTCAATGTGTTTGTGTGTGTGTGTGTGCATCTGTCTGTGTCAATGAGTGTGTGTGTGTGTGTGTATCTGTCTCTGTGTCAATGTGTGTGTGTGCATCTGTCTGTGTCAATGTGTGTGTGTGTGTGCATCTGTCTCTCTCTCAATGTGTGTCTGTGTGTGCATCTGTCTGTGTCAATGAGTGTGTGTGTGTGTGTGTGTGTGCATCTGTCTGTGTCAATGAGTGTGTGTGTGTGTGTGTGCATCTGTCTCTCTGTCAATGTGTGTGTGTGTGCATCTGTCTGTGTCAATGTGTGTGTGTGTGTGCATCTGTGTTTGTGTGTGTGTGTGTGCATCTGTCTCTGTGTCAATGAGTGTGTGTCTGTGCATCTGTGTGTGTGTGTGTGTGTGTCTGTGTCAGCATGCATGAGTGTTAAAATCTCAATTATGTGCAGTTTTAGGCCATTTGCCCCATTGAGCCTGCTCCCCCACTCAAACAGATCATTGTAAACACACACACAGAGAAATATACAGGTAGTTTGGATGTATTTATTGACCTGTTAATGTGACTGAATGCTTCACATCCTGGTTTGCCATAGACACAAAAAATGAGACAGCATTGTAAGCAGTGTAGCTGGAAATATCAAATTGCAAAGAGTTTTTCATGTTTAGTAAATGGACAAAACTGGTGGTGATGTTTCAGAGCAGGGAAATGTAAATTGACACAACTTAGATTGAAAAGGGATAGAACAGCGTACTTTAATAAATGATGAAAAGACAGAAACAGTGGAAGCTCCAAATGTCCCGATATTTCACAGCTGGATTCACACAATACACACAGCAATGTCTCTGATATAGTGGAATTGTTGGAAATGTGGTTCATCTCAGTGCGGAGGCTGCCTTCATGTTCCAGAGTTAATCTGATCACTCTCATCAAAACAGGATCCACATTTCTGTACAATGTGAGTGAATTGTAAACTCAGTGAGTTCAGGTTCAATGTTTAAAATAACCAGGCCCTTTTCTGTGGCAGCTTTGGGGAATGTCAGTGGGATGTAGTTTCCAGGCAAGTGTGAACAATTGTATTGGGGAATCATTGGAAGCAGTTTCCATTGAGAGCTTCCTGCATTCTGGAAATGTGTGGGATCTATTCAGAGATAGGAAATGGATGGGTGAATAAAGGGGACAGTTCTTTGTTAATGACATTAGATTGTGAGCTTTGAAGATTCCCCAGTTCCATGAGTTCAAAGACAGGAATGATTAAAGCAACGTTCATCGTTCAAATTCTTCAGATAAGTTTCAAAGTGAGTGAGAGACAGAATACACAAACTCTGAGACAGAGAGAGACACATCTGTATTCACAGCTTCAACTCCATGTTTCAATCTGAGGAGCTGAGATCCTGGTTGAATGAAACACGAGTTCACACTGGGATGCTGAACAATCTGAGTTCTGTTTGTTCTCTCCTTAAAATCAATCTAAAAATCTGCAATGAAAAATTCCTTGGACAGAGCAGAGGGAATTGTACTCTGTGTCCTGTATTTGGGTTGGAAGTGTTTGATGAGCAGGCGTTGGCACAGTGGTTGGCACTGCTGCCTCCCAGCGCCAGGGACCGGGGTTCAATCCCAGCCCTGGGTCACTGTCTGTACGGAGATTCTCCCCGTGTCTGTGTGGGTTTCCTCCGGGTGCTCCGGTTTCCTCTCCCAGCCCCCAGATCTGCAGGTTCGGTGAATTGGCCGTGCTAAACTGTCCCTGAGTGTCAGGGGATGTGTAGGTTAGGGGGGATTAGCCGGGAAAGTGAACCTTCCCCCTTATCCTTTTTGCCCCAAGTGCTGTATCTAACAGCCCCTCGGAAACATTCAATGTTTTGTCCTCAACTACTTTCTGTGTTGGTGAATTCCACAGGCTGACCCCTCTCTGGGTGAAGAGATTTCCCCTCATCTCTGTCCTAAACCGTCTCCCCTGTATCCTCAGACTGTGAGCCCTGGTTCTGGACACCCTCACCACCGGGATCATCCTTCTGGCATCTACATTTGCCGCTTAATACCTCCCTTTCCCCCATTAGGATCATTCCTAAAACCAATCACTTTTCACCAAATCTGTGGGGCGTCTGTCCCTAAACTCGCCTGTGACTCAATTTTTCACTCTTGGTTCCTGTGAAGCATCTCAGGGACAATTCTGTTCAAGGTGCTACATAAATGCAAGTTGTTGTTGTGTGTGAGTGTCAGTGTCTGTCCATGTCTGGGACACTGCAGGTTACAGAGAATGGTTCACTCTGGTCTGTGACTGTCCATCTCGTGTGTGTCTCAGTGTCAGCTCTGTAACACGCACAGCACAATCCCATCCTGTTTCTGTCTCTCTCTCTGTCTCTGTCTCTGGATCTCTCTCTCTCTCTCTCTGAAGAATGCTTTCTATGGGGCATCTGTAAAAAATGGGGAGAGTTGTAGCTGACATGTCAAATTCCCTCAGTCTTCTGAGAAAGTAGCAGCGTTGGTGAGGCTTTCTTAACGATAGTTTTGTGTGGAGGGACTAGGACAGGTTGTTGGGGATCTGGACACCTAAAAACTTGAAGCTCTCGATGTGCGGGTTAGGTGGAGTGGCCGTGCTAAATTTCCCCTCAGTGTCAGGGGATTAAATATGTGGGGTTATGGGGATAGGAGCTGGCTGGGATTGGTGACAATACAGCCTCAATGGGCTGAATGGCCTCTCTCTGCACTGTTGGGATTCTATGAACACTGCGTGACACTCTCCACCTCAATCACTTCCTCTCTCTCTCTGTAACCCTCTCTCTCTGTAACCCTCTCTCTCTGTAACCCTCTCTCTCTGTGTAACCCTCTCTCTCTATAACCCTCTCTCTCTGTAACCCTCGCTCTCTGTAACTCTCTCTCTCTGTAACCCTCTCTCTCTGTAACCCTCTCTCTCTGTAACCCTCTCGCTCTGTAACCCTCTTTCTCTGTGTAACCTTCTCTCTCTCTGTAACCCTCTCTCTCTGTAACCCTCTCTCCTGTAACCCTCTCTCCTGCAACCCTTTCTCTCTGTAACCCTCTCTCTCTGTAACCATCTCTCTCTGTAACCCTCTCTCTCTGTGTAACCCTCTCTCTCTGTAACCCTCTCTCTCTGTAACTCTCTCTCTCTGTTACCATCTCTCTGTAATTCTCTCTCTCTGTAACCCTCTCTCTCTGTGTAACCCTCTCTCTCTGTAAACCTCTCTCTCTGTAACCCTCTCTCTCTGTAACCCTCTCTCTGTAACCCTCTCTCTCTGTAACCCTCTCTCTCTGTAATCCTCTCTCTCTGAGTAACCCTCTCTGTCTGTAACCCTCTCTCTCTCTGTAACCCTCTCTCTCTGGAACCCTCTCTCTCTGTGTAACCCTCTCTCTCTGTAAGTCTCTCTCTGTAACCCTCTCTCTCTGTAACTCTCTCTCTCTGTAACTCTCTCTCTCTGTAACTCTCTCTCTGTAACCCTCTCTCTCTGTAACCCTCTCTCTCTGGAACCCTCTCTCTGTGTAACCCTCTCTCTCTGTAACACTCTCTGTCTGTAACCCTCTCTCTCTGTAACTCTCTCTCCTGTAACCCTCTCTCTCTGGAACCCTCTCTCTCTGTAACCCTCTCTCTCTGTGTAACCCTCTCTCTCTGTAACCCTCTCTCTCTGTAACCCTCTCTCTCTGTAACCCTCTCTCTCTGTAAGCCTCTCTCTCTCTGTAACCCGCTCTCTCTGTAACCCTCTCTCTCGGTAACTCTCTCTCTCTCTGTAACCCTCTCTCTGTAACCCTCTCTCTCTGTAACCCTCTCTCTCTGTAACCCTCTATCTCTTTAACCCTCTCTCTCAGTAACTCTCTCTCTCTGTAACTCTCTCTCTCAGTAACCCTCTCTCTCTGTAACTCTCTCTCTCTGTAACCCTCTCTCTCTGTAGCCCTCTCTCTCTGTAACCCTCTCTCTGTGTAACTGCAACTCTCTGTAACCCTCTCTCTCTGTAACCCTCTCTCTCTGTAACCCTCTCTCTGTAACCCTCTCTCTCTGTAACCCTCTCTCCTGTAACCCTCTCTCTCTGTAACCCTCTCTCTCTGTAACCCTCTCTCTCTGTAACTCTCTATCCTGTAACCCTCTCTCTCTATAACTCTCTCTCTCTGTAACCCTCTCTCTCTGTAACCCTCTCTCCTGTAACGCTCTCTCTCTGTAACCCTCTCTCTCCGTAACCCTCTGTCTCTGTGTAACCCTCTCTCTCTGTAACCCTCTCTCTCTGTAACTCTCTCTCTCTGTAACCCTCTCTCTGTAATTCTCTCTCTCTGTAACCCTCTCTCTCTGTGTAACCCTCTCTCTCTGTAACTCTCTCCCTCTGTAACTGCAACTCTCCGTAACCCTCTGTCTCTGTAACCCTCTCTCTGTAACCCTCTCTCTCTGTTACCCTCTCTCTCTGTAACCCTCTCTCTCTGTAACCCGCTCTCTCTGTAACTCTCTCTCTCTGTAACTCTCTCTGTAACCCTCTCTCTCTGTAACTCTCTCTCTCTCTGTAACTCTCTCTCTCTCTGTAACACTCTCTCTGTAACCCTCTCCCTCTGTAACCCTCTCTCTCTGTAACGCTCTCTCCCTGTAACCCTCTCTCTCTGTAACTCTCTCTCTCTGTAACCCTCTCTCTCTGTAACCCTCTCTCTCTGTAACCCTCTCTCTCTGTTACTCTCTCTCTGTAACCCTCTCTCTCTGTAACCCTCTCTCTCTGTAACCCTCTCTCTCTGTAACCCTCTATCTCTGTAACTCTCTCTCTCTGTAATCCTCTCACTCTGTAACTCTCTCTCCTGTAACCCTCTCTCTCTGTAACTCTCTCTCCTGTAACCCTCTCTCTCTGTAACCCTCTCGCTCTGTAACCCTCTTTCTCTGTGTAACCTTCTCTCTCTCTGTAACCCTCTCTCTGTGTAACCCTCTCTCTCTGTAACCCTCTCTCTCTATAACCCTCTCTCTCTGTTACTCTCTCTCTCTGTAACCCTCTCTCTCTGTAACCCTCTCTCCTGTAACCCTCTCTCCTGCAACCCTTTCTCCCTGTAACCCTCTCTCTCTGTAACCCTCTCTCCTGTAACCCTCTCTCCTGCAACCCTTTCTCTCTGTAACCCTCTCTCTCTGTAACCATCTCTCTCTGTAACCCTCTCTCTCTGTGTAACCCTCTCTCTCTGTAACCCTCTCTCTCTGTAACTCTCTCTCTCTGTAACCATCTCTCTGTAATTCTCTCTCTCTGTAACCCTCTCTCTCTGTGTAACCCTCTCTCTCTGTAAACCTCTCTCTCTGTAACCCTCTCTCTCTGTAACCCTCTCTCTGTAACCCTCTCTCTCTGTAACCCTCTCTCTCTGTAATCCTCTCTCTCTGAGTAACCCTCTCTGTCTGTAACCCTCTCTCTCTCTGTAACCCTCTCTCTCTGGAACCCTCTCTCTCTCTGTAACCCTCTCTCTCTGTAACTCTCTCTCTGTAACCCTCTCTCTCTGTAACTCTCTCTCTCTGTAACTCTCTCTCTCTGTAACTCTCTCTCTGTAACCCTCTCTCTCTGTAACCCTCTCTCTCTGGAACCCTCTCTCTGTGTAACCCTCTCTCTCTGTAACACTCTCTGTCTGTAACCCTCTCTCTCTGTAACTCTCTCTCCTGTAACCCTCTCTCTCTGGAACCCTCTCTCTCTGTAACCCTCTCTCTCTGTGTAACCCTCTCTCTCTGTAACCCTCTCTCTCTGTAACCCTCTCTCTCTGTAACCCTCTCTCTCTGTAAGCCTCTCTCTCTCTGTAACCCGCTCTCTCTGTAACCCTCTCTCTCGGTAACTCTCTCTCTCTCTGTAACCCTCTCTCTGTAACCCTCTCTCTCTGTAACCCTCTCTCTCTGTAACCCTCTCTCTCTTTAACCCTCTCTCTCAGTAACTCTCTCTCTCTGTAACTCTCTCTCTCAGTAACCCTCTCTCTCTGTAACTCTCTCTCTCTGTAACCCTCTCTCTCTGTAGCCCTCTCTCTCTGTAACCCTCTCTCTGTGTAACTGCAACTCTCTGTAACCCTCTCTCTCTGTAACCCTCTCTCTCTGTAACCCTCTCTCTGTAACCCTCTCTCTCTGTAACCCTCTCTCCTGTAACCCTCTCTCTCTGTAACCCTCTCTCTCTGTAACCCTCTCTCTCTGTAACTCTCTATCCTGTAACCCTCTCTCTCTATAACTCTCTCTCTCTGTAACCCTCTCTCTCTGTAACCCTCTCTCCTGTAACGCTCTCTCTCTGTAACCCTCTCTCTCCGTAACCCTCTGTCTCTGTGTAACCCTCTCTCTCTGTAACCCTCTCTCTCTGTAACTCTCTCTCTCTGTAACCCTCTCTCTGTAATTCTCTCTCTCTGTAACCCTCTCTCTCTGTGTAACCCTCTCTCTCTGTAACTCTCTCCCTCTGTAACTGCAACTCTCCGTAACCCTCTGTCTCTGTAACCCTCTCTCTGTAACCCTCTCTCTCTGTTACCCTCTCTCTCTGTAACCCTCTCTCTCTGTAACCCGCTCTCTCTGTAACTCTCTCTCTCTGTAACTCTCTCTGTAACCCTCTCTCTCTGTAACTCTCTCTCTCTCTGTAACTCTCTCTCTCTCTGTAACACTCTCTCTGTAACCCTCTCCCTCTGTAACCCTCTCTCTCTGTAACGCTCTCTCCCTGTAACCCTCTCTCTCTGTAACTCTCTCTCTCTGTAACCCTCTCTCTCTGTAACCCTCTCTCTCTGTAACCCTCTCTCTCTGTTACTCTCTCTCTGTAACCCTCTCTCTCTGTAACCCTCTCTCTCTGTAACCCTCTCTCTCTGTAACCCTCTATCTCTGTAACTCTCTCTCTCTGTAATCCTCTCACTCTGTAACTCTCTCTCCTGTAACCCTCTCTCTCTGTAACTCTCTCTCCTGTAACCCTCTCTCTCTGTAACCCTCTCTCTCTGTAACCCTCTCTCTCTGTAACTCTCTCTCCTGTAACCCTCTCTCTCTATAACCCTCTCTCCTGTAACCCTCTCTCCTGTAACCCTCTCTCTCTGTAACCCTCTCTCTCTGTCACCATCACTCTCTGTGACCCTCTCTCTCTGTGTAACCCTCTCTCTCTGTAACCCTCTCTCTCTGTAACTCTGTCTCTCTGTAACCCTCTCTCTGTAATTCTCTCTCTCTGTTACCCTCTCTCTCTGTGTAACCCTCTCTCTCTGTAACTCTCTCTCTCTCTGTAACTGCAACTCTCTGTAACCCTCTCTCTCTGTAACCCTCTCTCTCTGTAACCCTCTTTCTCTGTGTAACCTTCTCTCTCCCTGTAACCCTCTCTCTCTGTAACTCTCTCTCTCTGTAACCCTCTCTCTCTGTAACCCTCTCTCTCTGTAACCCTCTCTCTCTGTTACTCTCTCTCTGTAACCCTCTCTCTCTGTAACCCTCTCTCCTGTAACCCTCTCTCCTGCAACCCTTTCTCTCTGTGACCCTCTCTCTCTGTAACCATCTCTCTCTGTAACCCTCTCTCTCTGTGTAACCCACTCTCTCTGTAACCCTCTCTCTCTCTGTAACCCTCTCTCTGTAATTCTCTCTCTCTGTAACCCTCTCTCTCTGTGTAACCCTCTCTCTCTGTAACCCTCTCTCTGTAACCCTCTCTCTCTGTAACCCTCTCTCCTGTAACCCTCTCTCTCTGTAACCCTCTCTCTCTGTAACCCTCTCTCTCTGTAACCCTCTCTCTCTGTAACCCTCTCTCTCTGTAACCCTCTCTCTCTGTAACCCGCTCTCTCTGTAACTCTCTCTCTCTGTAACTCTCTCTGTAACTCTCTCTGTAACTATCTCTCTCTGTAACTATCTCTCTCTGTGTCCCTCTCTCTGTAACCCTCTCTCTCTGTAACCCTCTCTCTCTGTAACCCTCTCTCTCTGTAACCCTCTCTCTCAGTAACTCTCTCTCTCTGTAACTCTCTCTCTGTAACTCTCTCTCTCTGTAACCCTCTCTCTCTGTAGCCCTCTCTCTCTGTAACCCTCTCTCTCTGTAACCCTCTCTCTCTGTAACCCTCTCTCTCTGTTACTCTCTCTCTCTGTAACCCTCTCTCTCTGTAACCCTCTCTCCTGTAACCCTCTCTCCTGCAACCCTTTCTCCCTGTAACCCTCTCTCTCTGTAACCCTCTCTCCTGTAACCCTCTCTCCTGCAACCCTTTCTCTCTGTAACCCTCTCTCTCTGTAACCATCTCTCTCTGTAACCCTCTCTCTCTGTGTAACCCTCTCTCTCTGTAACCCTCTCTCTCTGTAACTCTCTCTCTCTGTAACCATCTCTCTGTAATTCTCTCTCTCTGTAACCCTCTCTCTCTGTGTAACCCTCTCTCTCTGTAAACCTCTCTCTCTGTAACCCTCTCTCTCTGTAACCCTCTCTCTGTAACCCTCTCTCTCTGTAACCCTCTCTCTCTGTAATCCTCTCTCTCTGAGTAACCCTCTCTGTCTGTAACCCTCTCTCTCTCTGTAACCCTCTCTCTCTGGAACCCTCTGTCTCTGTGTAACCCTCTCTCTCTGTAACTCTCTCTCTGTAACCCTCTCTCTCTGTAACTCTCTCTCTCTGTAACTCTCTCTCTCTGTAACTCTCTCTCTGTAACCCTCTCTCTCTGTAACCCTCTCTCTCTGGAACCCTCTCTCTGTGTAACCCTCTCTCTCTGTAACCCTCTCTCTCTGTAACCCTCTCTCTCTGTAACCCTCTCTCTCTGTAAGCCTCTCTCTCTCTGTAACCCGCTCTCTCTGTAACCCTCTCTCTCTGTAACTCTCTCTCTCTCTCTGTAACCCTCTCTCTGTAACCCTCTCTCTCTGTAACCCTCTCTCTCTGTAACCCTCTCTCTCTTTAACCCTCTCTCTCAGTAACTCTCTCTCTCTGTAACTCTCTCTCTCAGTAACCCTCTCTCTCTGTAACTCTCTCTCTCTGTAACCCTCTCTCTCTGTAGCCCTCTCTCTCTGTAACCCTCTCTCTCTGTAACTGCAACTCTCTGTAACCCTCTCTCTCTGTAACCCTCTCTCTCTGTAACCCTCTCTCTGTAACCCTCTCTCTCTGTAACCCTATCCCTCTGTAACCCTCTCTCCTGTAACCCTCTCTCTCTGTAACCCTCTCTCTCTGTAACCCTCTCTCTCTGTAACTCTCTATCCTGTAACCCTCTCTCTCTATAACTCTCTCTCTCTGTAACCCTTTCTCTCTGTAACCCTCTCTCCTGTAACGCTCTCTCTCTGTAACCCTCTCTCTCCGTAACCCTCTGTCTCTGTGTAACCCTCTCTCTCTGTAACCCTCTCTCTCTGTAACTCTCTCTCTCTGTAACCCTCTCTCTGTATTCTCTCTCTCTGTAACCCTCTCTCTCTGTGTAACCCTCTCTCTCTGTAACTCTCTCCCTCTGTAACTGCAACTCTCCGTAACCCTCTGTCTCTGTAACCCTCTCTCTGTCACCCTCTCTCTCTGTTACCCTCTCTCTCTGTAACCCTCTCTCTCTGTAACCCTCTCTCTCTGTAACCCGCTCTCTCTGTAACTCTCTCTCTCTGTAACTCTCTCTGTAACCCTCTCTCTCTGTAACTCTCTCTCTCTCTGTAACTCTCTCTCTCTCTGTAACTCTCTCTCTCTCTGTAACACTCTCTCTGTAACCCTCTCCCTCTGTAACGCTCTCTCCCTGTAACCCTCTCTCTCTGTAACTCTCTCTCTCTGTAACCCTCTCTCTCTGTAACCCTCTCTCTCTGTAACCCTCTCTCTCTGTTACTCTCTCTCTGTAACCCTCTCTCTCTGTAACCCTCTCTCTCTGTAACCCTCTATCTCTGTAACTCTCTCTCTCTGTAATCCTCTCACTCTGTAACTCTCTCTCCTGTAAACCTCTCTCTCTGTAACTCTCTCTCCTGTAACCCTCTCTCTCTGTAACCCTCTCTCTCTGTAACCCTCTCTCTCTGTAACTCTCTCTCCTGTAACCCTCTCTCTCTATAACCCTCTCTCCTGTAACCCTCTCTCCTGTAACCCTCTCTCCTGTAACCCTCTCTCTCTGTAACCCTCTCTCTCTGTCACCATCACTCTCTGTGACCCTCTCTCTCTGTGTTACCCTCTCTCTCTGTAACCCTCTCTCTCTGTAACTCTGTCTCTCTGTAACCCTCTCTCTGTAATTCTCTCTCTC
Source organism: Carcharhinus amblyrhynchos (assembly GCF_965287045.1). Classification (NCBI taxonomy): domain Eukaryota; kingdom Metazoa; phylum Chordata; class Chondrichthyes; order Carcharhiniformes; family Carcharhinidae; genus Carcharhinus; species Carcharhinus amblyrhynchos. The sequence goes on from NC_137357.1 coordinate 1,610,768, forward strand.
TGTTACCCTCTCTCTCTGTGTAACCCTCTCTCTCTGTAACTCTCTCTCTCTCTGTAACTGCAACTCTCTGTAACCCTCTCTCTCTGTAACCCTTTCTCTCTGTAACCCTCTCTCTCTGTGTAACCTTCTCTCTCTCTGTAACCCTCTCTCTATGTAACCCTCTCTCTCTGTAACCCTCTCTCTCTGTAACCCTCTCTCTCTGTAACCCTCTCTCTCTGTTACTCTCTCTCTCTGTAACCCTCTCTCTCTGTAACCCTCTCTCCTGTAACCCTCTCTCCTGCAACCCTTTCTCTCTGTAACCCTCTCTCTCTGTAACCCTCTCTCCTGTAACCCTCTCTCCTGCAACCCTTTCTCTCTGTGACCCTCTCTCTCTGTAACCATCTCTCTCTGTAACCCTCTCTCTCTGTGTAACCCTCTCTCTCTGTAACCCTCTCTCTCTGTAACTCTCTCTCTCTGTAACCCTCTCTCTGTAATTCTCTCTCTGTGTAACCCTCTCTCTCTGTAACCCTCTCTCTGTAACCCTCTCTCTCTGTAACCCTCTCTCTCTGTAACCCTCTCTCTCTGTAACCCTCTCTCTCTGTAACCCTCTCTCTCTGTAACCCGCTCTCTCTGTAACTCTCTCTCTCTGTAACTCTCTCTGTAACTCTCTCTGTAACTATCTCTCTCTGTAACTATCTCTCTCTGTGTCCCTCTCTCTGTAACCCTCTCTCTCTGTAACCCTCTCTCTCTGTAACCCTCTCTCTCAGTAACTCTCTCTCTCTGTAACTCTCTCTCTGTAACCCTCTCTCTCTGTAACCCTCTCTCTCTGTAGCCCTCTCTCTCTGTAACCCTCTCTCTCTGTAACTGCAACTCTCTGTAACCCTCTCTCTCTGTAACCCTCTCTCTGTAACCCTCTCTCTCTGTAACCCTCTCTCTGTAACCCTCTCTCTCTGTAACCCTCACTCTCTGTAACCCTCTCTCCTGTAACCCTCTCTCTCTGTAACTCTCTCTCTCTGTAACCCTCTCTCTCTGTAACTCTCTCTCCTGTAACCCTCTCTCTCTATAACTCTCTCTCTCTGTAACCCTCTCTCTCTGTAACCCTCTCTCCTGTAACCCTCTCTCTCTGTAACCCTCTCTCTCTGTAACCATCTCTCTCTGTAACCCTCTCTCTCTGTGTAACCCTCTCTCTCTGTAACCCTCTCTCTCTGTAACTCTCTCTCTCTGTAACCCTCTCTCTGTGATTCTCTCTCTCTGTAACCCTCTCTCTCTGTGTAACCCTCTGTCTCTGTAACTCTCTCTCTCTGTAACTGCAACTCTGTGTAACCCTCTCTCTCTGTAACCCTCTCTCTCTGTAACCCTCTCTCTCTGTAACTCTCTCTCTCTGTAACTCTCTCTCTGTGTAACTCTCTCTGTGTGTAACCCTCTCTCTCTGTAACCCTCTCTCTCTGTAACCCTCTCGCTCTGTAACCCTGTCTCTCTGTAACCCTCTCTCTCTGTAACCCTCTCTCTCTGTAACCCTCTCTCTGTTACTCTCTCTCTCTGTAACCCTCTCTCTCTGTAACCCTCTCTCTGTGTAACTCTCTCTCTGTGTAACTCTCTCTCTGTGTAACTCTCTCTCTCTGTAACCCTCTCTGTCTGTAACCCTCTCTGTCTGTAACCCTCTCTGTCTGTAACCCTCTCTGTCTGTAACCCTCTCTCTCTGTTACTCTCTCTCTCTGTAACACTCTCTCTCTGTAACTCTCTCTCTCTGTTACTCTCTGTCTATCCTCTCTCTCTCTCCCTATTCTGTCTCTCTCTCTGTGTTACTCTCTCTCTATCCTATCTCTCTGTCTCTCAGTCTCTGTCTCTCACTCCCTCTCTCTCTCTGTTACTCTCTCTATATCCTCTCTCTCTGTCTCTCTCTGTTACTCTCTCTCTCTCTCTATCATGTCTCTCTCCCTCTGTTGCTCTCTCTCTCTCTATCCTGTCATTCACTCTCTCTCTATCCTGTCTGTTTTTCTGTTACTCTCTCTCTCTATCCTGTCTCTCTCTCTCTGTTACTCTCTCTCTATCCTGTCTCTATTTATGTTACTCTCTCTCTCTCTATCCTCTCTCTCTCAGTTATTCTCTCTCTCTACATCCTCTCTCTCTCTCTCTCTGTTACTCTCTCTCTCTATCCTGTCTCTCTCTCTCTGTCTCTCTCTCTCTCTATCCTGTCTCTCTCTCTCTCTATCCTGTCTCTCTCTCTCTCTGTTATTCTCTCTCTCTACATCCTCTCTCTCTCCCTCTCTCTGTTACTCTCTCTCTAACCTGAATCACTCTCTCTCTGTTACTCAAACTCTATCCTGTCTCTCTCTCTCTGTTACTCTCTCTCACTCTATCCTGTATCTCTCTCTCTCTGTTACTCTCTCTCACTCTATCATGTATCTCTCTCTCTCTCTGTTACTCTCTCTCTCTATCTTGAATTACTCTCTCTCTGTTACTCAAACTCTATCCTGTCTCTCTCTCTGTTACTCTCTCTCACTCTATCCTGTATCTCTCTCTCTCTGTTACTCTCTCTCACTCTATCATGTATCTCTCTCTCTCTCTCTGTTACTCTCTCTCTCTATCCTGAATCTCTCTCTCTCTGTTACTCAAACTCTATCCTGTCTCTCTTTTTCATGTTACTCTCTCTGTCTATCCCGTATCTCTCTCTCTCTCTCTCTGTTACTCTCTCTCTCTCTATCCCGTATCTCTCTCTCTCTGTCTCTCTCTCTCTATCCTCTCTCTCTCTCTCTGTTACTCTCTCTATCCTCTCTCTCTCATGTCTCTCTCTTTGTTACACCCTCTCTCTATCCTCTCTCTGTTACTCGCTCTCTATATCCTGTCTCTCTCTCTGTTACTCTCTCTCTCTATCCTCTCTCTCTATCCTCTCTCTCTCTCTCTCTCTGTTAATCTCTCTCTCAATCCTGTCTCTCTCGCTCTGTTAGGATACTCTCTCTCTCTCTGTCCTCTCACTCTCTATCCTCTCTCTCTGTTACTCTCTCTCTCTCTTTCTCTCTCTGTTACTCTCTCTCTCTGTTACTCTCTCTCTATATATCCTGTCTCTCTCTCTCTCTCTCTCTGTCTCTCTCTGTCTCTGTTACTCTCTCTCTCTATCCAGTCTCTCTCTCTCTTTCTCTCTCTGTTACTCTCTCTCTCTGTGTTACTCTCCCCCTCTGTCCTCTCTGTCTCTCTTTTACTCTCTCTCTATCCTGTCTCTCTCTGTCTCTCTGTTACTCTCTCTATCCTGTCTCTCTCTCTCTGTTACTCTCTCTCTATATATCCTGTCTCTCTCTCTCTCTATCCTCTCTCTCTCTGTTACTCTCTCTCCCAATCCTGTCTCTCTCTCTCTGTTTCTCTCTCTGTGTTACTCTCTCTCTCTATATCCTGTCTCTCTCTCTCTGTTACACTCTCTCTATCCTGTCTCTCTCTCTCTCTGTTACACTCTCTCTATCCTGTCTCGCTCTCTCTCTCTCTGTTACTCTCCCCCTCTATCCTCTCTCTCTCTCTGTTAATCGCTCTCTTTATCCTCTTTCTCTCTGTCTATCTGTTACTCTCTCTCCCAATCCTGTCTCTCTCTCTCTGTTTCTCTCTCTGTGTTACTCTCTCTCTCTATATCCTGTCTCTCTCTCTCTGTTACACTCTCTCTATCCTGTCTCTCTCTCTCTCTGTTACACTCTCTCTATCCTGTCTCGCTCTCTCTCTCTCTGTTACTCTCCCCCTCTATCCTCTCTCTCTCTCTGTTACTCGCTCTCTTTATCCTCTTTCTCTCTGTCTATCTGTTACTCTCTCTCCCAATCCTGTCTCTCTCTCTCTGTTTCTCTCTCTGTGTTACTCTCTCTCTCTATATCCTGTCTCTCTCTCTCTGTTACTCTCTCTCTATCCTGTCTCTCTCTCTCTCTCTCTGTCTCTCTCTCTCTCTGTCTCTCTCTCTCTCTCTCTATCCTGTCTCTGTTACTCTCTCTCTCTCTATCCTGTCTCTCTCTCTCCGTTACACTCTCTCTCTTTCCTCTCTCTCTCTCTCCATTACTCTCTCTCTCTATCCTGTTGCTCTCTCTCTCTTTGTCTGTTACTCTCCCTCTCTATCCTCTCTCTCTCTGTTACTCTCTCTATCTATCCTGTCTCTCTCTCTCTGTTACTCTCTCTCTCTATCCTGTCTCTCTCTCTCTGTCTCTCTCTCTCTCCCTCTCTGTCTCTCTCCCTCTCTGTCTCTCTCTCTCTCTCTGTTACTCTCTCTCTATCCTCTCTCTCTCTCTGTTACTCTCTCTCTATCCTGTCTCTCTCCCTCTGTTACTCTCTCTCTATCCTGTCACTGTCTCTCTCTATCCTGTCTCTCTCTCTCTCTGTCTCTCTCTCTCTCTCTATCCTGTCTCTGTTACTCTCTCTCTCTATCCTGTCTCTCTCTCCGTTACTCTCTCTCTCTTTCCTCTCTCTCTATCTCCGTTACTCTCTCTCTCTATCCTGTTGCTCTCTCTCTCTCTGTCTGTTACTCTCCCTCTCTATCCTCTCTCTCTCTGTTACTCTCTCTATCTATCCTGTCTCTCTCTCTCTGTCTCTCTTTCTCTCTATCCTGTCTCTGTTACTCTCTCTCTCTGTTACTCTCTCTCTCTCTCTATCCTGTCTCTCTCTCTGCTACTTTCTCTCTGTCTGTTACACACTCTCTCTCTCTAACCTGTCTCTCTCTCTGTCTCTGTCTCTCTCTCTCTCTGTCTCTCTATCCTGTCTCTCTCTCTCTGTTACTCTCACTCTATCCTGTCTCTCTCTCTCTGTCTCTCTCTTTGTCTCTCTCTCTCTCTCTATCCTGTCTCTCTCTCGCTCTCTCTCTGTTACTCTCTCACTCTATCCTGTCTGTCTCTCTTTGTCTCTCTCTCTCTGTCTCTCTCTCTGTCTCTCTCTCTCTCTATCCTGTCTCTCTCTCTATCTGTTACTCTCTCTCTATCCTCTCTCTCTGTTACTCTCTCTCTCTGTTACTCTCTCTCTCTATCCTGTCTCTCTCTCTCTGTTACTTTCTCTCTCTCTGTTACACACTCTCTCTCTATAACCTGTCTCTCTCTCTCTGTCTCTGTCTGTCTCACTCTCTCTCTATCCTGTCTCTCTCTCTCTGTTACTCTCACTCTATCCTCTCTCTCTGTTACTCTCTCTCTCTGTTACTCTCTTTCTCTATCCTCTCTCTCTCTGTTACTCTCTCTCTCTATCCTGTCTCTCTCTCTCTCTGTTACTCTCTCTCTATCCTCTCTCTCTGTTACTCTCTCTCTCTGTTACTCTCTCTCTCTATCCTGTCTCTCTCTCTCTGTTACTTTCTCTCTCTCTGTTACACACTCTCTCTCTATAACCTGTCTCTCTCTCTCTGTCCCTGTCTGTCTCACTCTCTCTCTATCCTGTCTCTCTCTCTCTGTTACTCTCACTCTATCCTGTCTCTCTCTCTGTCTCTCTCTTTGTCTCTCTCTCTCTCTCTACCCTGTCTCTCTCTCTCTCTACCCTATCTCTCTCTCTTTCTGTTACTCTCTCTCTATCCTCTCTCTCTCTCTGTTACTCTCTCTCTCTATCCACTCTCTCTCTGTTACTCTCTCTCTCTCTATCCTGTCTCTCTCTCTCTCTCTCTCTGTTACTCTCTCCCTGTTACTCTCTCTCTCTCTGTTACTCTCTCTCTCTCTATCCTGTCTCTCTCTCTCTCTCTCTCTGTTACTCTCTCTGTCTGTTACTCTCTCTCTCTCTATCCTGTCTCTCTCTCTCTCTCTCTCTGTTACTCTCTCTGTCTGTTACTCTCTCTCTCTGTTACTCTCTCTCTCTCTATCCTGTCTCTCTCTCTCTCTCTCTGTTACTCTCTCTCTATCCTCTCTCTCTCTCTGTTACTCTCTCTCTCTATCCTCTCTCTCTGTTACTCTCTCTCTCTCTATCCTGTCTCTCTCTCTCTCTGTTACTCTCTCTCTGTTACTCTCTCTCTCTCTGTTACTCTCTCTCTCTCTCTATCCTGTCTCTCTCTCTCTCTCTCTGTTACTCTCTCTGTCTGTTACTCTCTCTCTATCTGTTACTCTCTCTCTCTCTATCCTGTCTCTCTCTCTCTCTCTCTGTTACTCTCTCTGTCTGTTACTCTCTCTCTCTCTGTTACTCTCTCTCTCTCTATCCTGTCTCTCTCTCTCTTTTACTCTCTCTGTCTGTTACTCTCTCTCTCTCTGTTACTCTCTCTCTCTCTCTATCCTGTCTCTCTCTCTCTCTCTGTTACTCTCTCTCTGTCTATCCTGTCTCTCTCTGTTACTCTCTCTCTCTGTTACTCTCTCTCTCTGTTACTCTCTCTCTCTCTGTTACTCTCTCTCTCTCTATCCTGTCTCTCTCACTATCTCTCTCTCTGTTACTCTCTCTCTCTGTTACTCTCTCTCTCTCTATCCTCTCTCTCTCTGTCTCTCTCTCTCTGTTACTCTCTCTCTCTCTATCCTGTCTCTCTCTCTCTCTCTCTGTTACTCTCTCTCTCTGTTACTCTCTCGCTGTCTGTTACTCTCTCTCTCTATCCTGTCTCTCTCTCTGTTACTCTCTCTGTCTGTTACTCTCTCTCTCTCTGTTACTCTCTCTCTCTCTATCCTGTCTCTCTCACTATCTCTCTCTCTGTTACTCTCTCTCTCTCTATCCTTTCTCTCTCTGTCTCTCTCTCTCTGTTACTCTCTCTCTCTCTATCCTGTCTCTCTCTCTCTCTGTTACTCTCTCTCTCTGTTACTCTCTCTTTGTCTGTTACTCTCTCTCTCTCTATCCTGTCTCTCTCTCTCTCTGTTACTCTATCTCTCTGTTACTCTCTCTCTGTCTGTTACTCTCTCTCTCTCTATCCTGTCTCTCTCTCTCTCTCTGTTACTCTCTCTCTCTGTCTGTTAATCTCTCTCTCTCTATCCTGTCTCTCTCTCTCTCCCTGTTACTCTCTCTCTGTTACTCTCTCTCTCTCTATCCTGTCTCTCTCTCTCTGTCTGTTACTCTCTCTGTCTGTTACTCTCTCTCTCTGTTACTCTCTCTGTCTGTTACTCTCTCTCTCTCTGTTACTCTCTCTGTGTAACCCTCTCCAGCTGGATGGGGGAGAGGTGAAAAAGGCAGTGTAAGCCGAGGTTTGGAGTATTTCCCCCCCAGAGTTTGATAGATTGATGATGAACAAGGCCCGGGGGGGGGTGAAAGGTTATCGGGGGGGGGGGCAGGAATGTAGAGTGGAGGTTACAGTCCAATCAGATGTGATCTTATTGAATGGTGGAGAGAGATTTAGGGCAGAGATTCCTGATACAAGACCCAGATTGTAATAACTGAGAGAGGTTTAGGGCAGAGATTACTGATACAAGGCCCAGATTGTAATAACTGAGAGAGGTTTAGGGCAGAGATTCCTGATACAAGGCCCAGATTGTAATAACTGAGAGAGGTTTAGGGCAGAGATTCCTGATACAAGGCCCAGATTGTAATAACTGAGAGAGGTTTAGGACAGAGATTACTGATACAAGGCCCAGATTGTAATAACTGAGAGAGGTTTAGGGCAGAGATTACTGATACAAGGCCCAGATTGTAACAACTGAGAGAGGTTTAGGGCAGAGATTACTGATACAATCCCAGATTGTAATAACTGAGAGAGGTTTAGGGCAGAGATTATTGATGCAAGGCCCAGATTGTAATAACTGAGAGAGGTTCAGGGCAGAGATTACTGATACAAGGCCCAGATTGTAATAACTGAGAGAGGTTTAGGGCAGAGATTCCTGATACAAGGCCCAGATTGTAATAACTGAGAGAGGTTTAGGGCAGAGATTACTGATACAAGGCCCAGATTGTAATAACTGAGAGAGGTTTAGGACAGAGATTACTGATACAAGGCCCAGATTGTAATAACTGAGAGAGGTTTAGGGCAGAGATTACTGATACAAGACCCAGATTGTAATAACTGAGAGAGGTTTAGGGCAGAGATTACTGATACAAGGCCCAGATTGTAATAACTGAGAGAGGTTTAGGACAGAGATTACTGATACAAGGCCCAGATTGTAATAACTGAGAGAGGTTTAGGGCAGAGATTACTGATACAAGGCCCAGATTGTAATAACTGAGAGAGGTTTAGGGCAGAGATTACTGATACAAGGTCCAGATTGTAATAACTGAGAGAGATTTAGGGCAGAGATTACTGATACAAGGCCCAGATTGTAATAACTGAGAGAGGTTTAGGGCAGAGATTACTGATACAAGGCCCAGATTGTAATAACTGAGAGAGGTTTAGGGCAGAGATTACTGATACAAGGCCCAGATTGTAATAACTGAGAGAGGTTTAGGACAGAGATTACTGATACAAGGCCCAGATTGTAATAACTGAGAGAGGTTTAGGACAGAGATTACTGATACAAGGCCCAGATTGTAATCACTGGGAGAGGTTTAGGGCAGAGATTACTGATACAAGGCCCAGATTGTAATAACTGAGAGAGGTTTAGGACAGAGATTACTGATACAAGGCCCAGATTGTAATAACTGAGAGAGGTTTAGGGCAGAGATTACTGATACAAGGCCCAGATTGTAATAGCTGAGAGAGGTTTAGGGCAGAGATTACTGATACGAGGCCCAGATTGTAATAACTGAGAGAGATTTAGGGCAGAGATTACTGATACTATCCCAGATTGTAATAACTGAGAGGGGTTCAGGGCAGAGATTACTGATACAAGGCCCAGATTGAAATAACTGAGAGAGGTTTAGGACAGAGATTACTGATACAAGGCCCAGATTGTAATAACTGAGAGAGGTTTAGGGCAGAGATTACTGATACAAGGCCCAGATTGTAATAACTGAGAGAGGTTTAGGGCAGAGATTACTGATACAAGGCCCAGATTGTAATAACTGAGAGAGGTTTAGGGTAGAGATTACTGATACAAGGCCTAGATTGTAATAACTGAGAGAGGTTTAGGGTAGAGATTACTGATACAAGGCCCAGATTGTAATAAATGAGAGAGGTTTAGGGCAGAGATTACTGATACAAGGCCCAGATTGTAATAACTGAGAGAGGTTTAGGGCAGAGATTACTGATACAAGGCCCAGATTGTAATAACTGAGAGAGGTTTAGGGCAGAGATTACTGATACAAGGCCCAGATTGTAATCACTGAGAGAGGTTTAGGGCACTGATTACTGATACAAGGCCCAGATTGTAATAACTGAGAGAGGTTTAGGGCAGAGATTACTGATACAAGACCCAGATTGTAATCACTGAGATAGGTTTAGGGCAGAGATTACTGATACAAGGCCCAGATTGTAATAACTGAGAGAGGTTTAGGGCAGAGATTACTGATGCAAGGCCCAGATTGTAATAAATGAGAGAGCTTTAGGGCAGAGATTACTGATACAAGACCCAGATTGTAATCACTGAGAGAGGTTTAGGGTAGAGATTACTGATACAAGGCCCAGATTGTAATCACTGAGAGAGGTTTAGGGCAGAGATTACTGATACAAGGCCCAGATTGTAATAACTGAGAGAGGTTTACGGTAGAGATTACTGATAGAAGGCCCAGATTGTAATAACTGAGAGAGGTTTAGGGCAGAGATTACTGATACAAGGCCCAGATTGTAATGACTAAGAGAGGTTTAGGGCAGAGATTACTGATACAAGGTCCAGATTGTAATAACTGAGAGAGGTTTAGAGCAGAGATTACTGATACAAGGCCCAGATTGTAATAAGTGAGAGAGGTTTAGGGCAGAGATTACTGATACAAGGCCCAGATTGTAATAACTGAGAGAGGTTTCGGGCAGAGATTACTGATACAAGGCCCAGATTGTAATAACTGAGAGAGGGTTAGGGCAGAGATTACTGATACAACACCCAGATTGTAATAACTGAGAGAGGTTTCGGACAGAGATTACTGATACAAGGCCCAGATTGTAATCACTGAGAGAGGTTGAGGGCAGAGATTACTGATACAAGGCCCAGATTGTAATAACTGAGAGGGGTTTAGGGCAGAGATTACTGATACAAGGCGCAGATTGTAATAACTGAGAGAGGTTTAGAGCAGAGATTACTGATACAAGGCCCAGATTGTAATAACTGAGAGAGGTTTAGGGCAGAGATTACTGATACAAGGCCCAGATTGTAATAACCGTGAGAGACATGAACAGTGTGGATCGGGAGCAGCTGATCCCCTTAGTTGAAGGGTCAGTGACGAGGGGGACACAGGTTCAAGGTGAGGGACAGGAGGTTGAGGGGGGATGTGAGGGAGAACTGTTTTACCCAGAGGGTGGGGAGGGTCTGGAATGTGTTCCCTGGGAGAGGGGGGTAGAGGCAAGTTGTCTCACATCCTTTAAAAAGTCCCTGGATGATCACTGGGCCCATCATCACATTCAGGGCTGTGGGCCAAGTGCTGGGAAATGGGGTTGGGTGGGGAGGGGTCTCTCCTGCACTGTGGGAATCTGGGATTGTGTGATGGGGAAATGCTGGGATCTGGAATGTTGTGTCTGAGCCGGAGGGGGAAGGAGATTCCATCAGGAGGAGATTGAATGGGAAGCTGAGGGGAAAATATTGACAGGGTTACGGGGACTGGGAATAGTCAAACTGCTCTTGCAGGCTCTCCATCCTGGATTGATGGGCTGAATGGCCTCCTGTGCTGTCCCCATTCTATGATTCACACACAAGTGACCCTCTGGGTGTCTATTAGAGCCCACTCATTCCCCCAGGATCAGTTCCAGCATTTCAAGCTCAGATCCCAGTACGTTATAGCTGGGGGCAGTGAGGAGTAAAACAGAAATAGGAATGAGTGTGTGTGAGTGTCGGTGTGGTTATGTTTCTGTGTGTGTGTGAGGGAGAGATTCGAAGTGTCTGCACGTATTTCTGTGTGTGTGTGTGTGTGTGTGTGTGTGTGTGTGAGCTTGTGTGTCTCCCTGTGTGTGTGAGAGAGAGAGAGAGATTGTGTGTCTTTCTGTGTGTGAGCTTATGTGTCTGTGAGTGGTTGTGTGTTTCTGTGTCTGTGAGTGAATGTGTGTGTGTGTGTGTCTCTGTCTGTCTCTCTGTGTCTGGGTGTGTGAGTGTGTATCGGTGTCTGTGTCTCTCTGTGAATATGTGTGTGTCTCTCTGTCTCTATGTGTGTGCCTGTGTGTGTGTATGTGTGTGTGCATCTGTCTGTGTCAGTGAGTTTGTGTGTGTGCATCTGTCTCTGTGTCAATGTGTGTGTGTGTGTGTGTGTATCTGTCTCTGTGTCAATGTGTGTGTGTGTCTGTGCATCTGTGTGTGTGTGTGTGTGTGTGTGTCTGTCTCTGTGTCAATGAGTGTGTGTCTGTGCATCTGTGTGTGTGTGTGTGTGTGTGTGTGTGTCAGCATGCATGAGTGTTAAAATCTCAATTATGTGCAGTTTTAGGCCATTTGCCCCATTGAGCCTGCTCCCCCACTCAAACAGATCATGGTAAACACACACACAGAGAAATATACAGGTAGTTTGGATGTATTTATTGACCTGTTAATGTGACTGAATGCTTCACATCCTGGTTTGCCATAGACACAAAAAATGAGACAGCTTTGTAAGCAGTGTAGCTGGAAATATCAAATTGCAAAGAGTTTTTCATGTTTAGTAAATGGACAAAACTGGTGGTGATGTTTCAGAGCAGGGAAATGTAAATTGACACAACTGAGATTGAAAAGGGATACAACAGCGTACTTTAATAAATGATGAAAAGACAGAAACAGTGGAAGCTCCAAATGTCCCGATATTTCACAGCTGGATTCACACAATACACACAGCAATGTCTCTGATATAGTGGAATTGTTGGAAATGTGGTTCATCTCCGTGCGGAGGCTGCCTTCATGTTCCAGAGTTAATCTGATCACTCTCATCAAAACAGGATCCACATTTCTGTACAATGTGAGTGAATTGTAAACTCAGTGAGTTCACGTTCAATGTTTAAAATAACCAGGCCCTTTTCTGTGGCAGCTTTGGGGAATGTCAGTGGGATGTAGTTTCCAGGCAAGTGTGAACAATTGTATTGGGGAATCATTGGAAGCAGTTTCCACTGAGAGCTTCCTGCATTCTGGAAATGTGTGGGATCTATTCAGAGATAGGAAATGGATGGGTGAATAAAGGGGACAGTTCTTTGTTAATGACATTAGATTGTGAGCTTTGAAGATTCCCCAGTTCCATGAGTTCAAAGACAGGAAGGATTAAAGCAATGTTCATCGTTCAAATTCTTCAGATAAGTTTCAAAGTGAGTGAGAGACAGAATACACAAACTGTGAGACAGAGGGAGACACATCTGTATTCACAGCTTCAACTCCATGTTTCAATCTGAGGAGCTGAGATCCTGGTTGAATGAAACACGAGTTCACACTGGGATGCTGAACAATCTGAGTTCTGTTTGTTCTCTCCTTAAAATCAATCTAAAAATCTGCAATGAAAAATTCCTTGGGCAGAGCAGAGGGAATTGTACTCTGTGTCCTGTATTTGGGTTGGAAGTGTTTGATGAGCAGGCGTTGGCACAGTGGTTGGCACTGCTGCCTCCCAGCGCCAGGGACCGGGGTTCAATCCCAGCCCTGGGTCACTGTCTGTACGGAGATTCTCCCCGTGTCTGTGTGGGTTTCCTCCGGGTGCTCCGGTTTCCTCTCCCAGCCCCCAGATCTGCAGGTTCGGTGAATTGGCCGTGCTAAACTGTCCCTGAGTGTCAGGGGATGTGTAGGTTAGGGGGGATTAGCCGGGAAAGTGAACCTTCCCCCGTATCCTTTTTGCCCCAAGTGCTGTATCTAACAGCCCCTCGGAAACATTCAATGTTTTGTCCTCAACTACTTTCTGTGTTGGTGAATTCCACAGGCTGACCCCTCTCTGGGTGAAGGGATTTCTCCTCATCTCTGTCCTAAACCGTCTCCCCTGTATCCTCAGACTGTGAGCCCTGGTTCTGGACACCCTCACCACCGGGATCATCCTTCTGGCACCTACCCCTGTCTGGTCCTGTTAGAATTTGATTGATTTCGATGACATCGCCCCCTCACTCTTCTGATCTCCAGTGAATACAATCCGAACCCCCTCAATCTCTCCTCATTCGTCAGTCCCTCCATCCCAGGAATCCGCCTGGTAAACCTTCTCCGGGCTCCCTCTGGAGCAAGGACATCCTTCCTCAGATACAGAGAGCCAAACTGTCCCCAATATTCGGGCTGTGGTCTCACCAAGGCCCTGTCTAATTGCAGCAAGAGCCTGATCCTGTTCTCCAATCCTCTGGCTATGGAGGCTAACATCCCGTTGGCCTTTTCTCCAGCCTCCTGCCCCTGCGTGCTTGCCTCCAGCGATTGGTGTGTGAGGGACACCCAGGTCTCCTTGTACATTCCCCGCTCCTCATTTATGGCCATTCAGACAGTAATCCACCTCCCCCCTTCCTGCTCCCAAAGTGGACAACCTCACATTTGCCGCTGAATACCTCCCTTTCCCCCATTAGGATCATTCCTAAAACCAATCACTTTTCACCAAATCTGTGGGGCGTCTGTCCCTAAACTCGCCTGTGACTCAATTTTTCACTCTTGGTTCCTGTGAAGCATCTCAGGGACAATTCTGTTCAAGGTGCTACATAAATGCAAGTTGTTGTTGTGTGTGTGTGTGTGAGTGTCAGTGTCTGTCCATGTCTGGGACACTGCAGGTTACAGAGAATGGTTCACTCTGGTCTGTGACTGTCCGTCTCGTGTGTGTCTCAGTGTCAGCTCTGTAACACGCACAGCACAATCCCATCCTGTTTCTGTCTCTCTCTCTGTCTCTGTCTCTGGATCTCTCTCTCTCTCTCTCTGAAGAATGCTTTCTATGGGGCATCTGTAAAAAATGGAGAGAGTTGTAGCTGACATGTCAAATTCCGTCAGTCTTCTGAGAAAGTAGCAGCGTTGGTGAGGCTTTCTTAACGATAGTTTTGTGTGGAGGGACTAGGACAGGTTGTTGGGGATCTGGACGCCTAAAACCTTGAATCTCTCGATGTGCGGGTTAGGTGGAGTGGCCGTGCTAAATTTCCCCTCAGTGTCAGGGGATTAAATATGTGGGGTTATGGGGATAGGAGCTGGCTGGGATTGGTGACAATACAGACTCAATGGGCTGAATGGCCTCTCTCTGCACTGTTGGGATTCTATGAACTCTGCGTGACCCTCTCCATCTCAATCACTTCCTCTCTCTCTCTGTAACTCTCTCTCTCTGTAACTCTCTCTCTGTAACCCTCTCTCTCTGTAACCCTCTCTCTCTGTAACTCTCTCTCTCTGTAACCCCCTCTCTCTGTAACTCTCTCTCTCTGTAACTCTCTCTCTCTGTAACCCTCTCTCTCTGTAACCCTCTCTCTCTGTAACCCTCTCTCTCTGTAACTCTCTCTCTCTGTAACCCTCTCTCTCTGTAACTCTCTCTCTCTGTAACCCCCTCTCTCTGTAACTCTCTCTCTCTGTAACTCTCTCTCTCTGTAACCCCCCTCTCTCTGTAACTCTCTCTCTCTGTAACCCTCTCTCTCTGTAACCCTCTCTCTCTGTAACTCTCTCTCTCTGTAACTCTCTCTCTCTGTAACCCTCTCTCTCTGTAACTCTCTCTCTCTGTAACCCTCTCTCTCTGTAACTCTCTCTCTGTGTAACCCCCTCTCTCTGTAACTCTCTCTCTCTGTAACTCTCTCTCTCTGTAACCCTCTCTCTCTGTAACCCTCTCTCTCTGTAACCCTCTCTCTCTGTAACCCTCTCTCTCTGTAACTCTCTCTCTCTGTAACCCCCTCTCTCTGTAACTCTCTCTGCAACCCTCTCTCTCTGTAACTCTCTCTCTCTGTAACCCCCTCGCTCTGTAACTCTCTCTGTAACTCTCTCTCTCTGTAACTCTCGCACTCTGTAACCCTCTCTCTCTGTAACCCTCTCTCTCTGTAACCCTCTCTCTCTGTAACTCTCTCTCTCTGTAACTCTCTCTCTCTGTAACTCTCTCTCTCTGTAACCCTCTCTCTCTGTAACCCTCTCTCTCTGTAACCCTCTCTCTCTGTAACCCCCTCTCTCTGTAACTCTCTCTGTAACCCTCTCTCTCTGTAACTCTCTCTGTAACCCTCTCTCTCTGTAACCCTCTCTCTCTGTAACCCTCTCTCTCTGTAACCCTCTCTCTCTCTGTAACCCTCTCTCTCTGTAACTCTCTCTGTAACCCTCTCTCTCTGTAGCCCCCTCTCTCTGTAACCCTCTCTCTGTGTAACCCTCTCTCTCTGTAACCCTCTCTCTCTGTAACCCCCTCTCTCTGTAACCCTCTCTCTGTGTAACCCTCTCTCTCTGTAACTCTCTCTCTCTCTGTAAGCCTCTCTCTTTGTAACCCTCCCTCTCTGTAACCCTCTCTCTCTGTAACCCTCTCTCTCTCTGTAACTCTCTCTCTCTGTAACCCTCTCTCTGTGTAACTCTCTCTCTCTGTAACCCTCTCTCTCTGTAACCCTCTCTCTCTGTAACTCTCTCTCTCTGTAACCCTCTCTCTCTGAAACTCTCTCTCTGTAACCCTCTCTCTCTGTAACCCTCTCTCTCTGTAACTCTCTCTCTGCAACCCTCTCTCTCTGTAACCCTCTCTCTCTGTAACCCTCTCTCTCTGTAACCCTCTCTCTCTCTGTAACCCTCTCTCTCTGTAAACCTCTCTCTGTGTAACTCTCTCTCTGTAACCCTCTCTCTCTGTGTAACTCTCTCTCTCTGTAACCCTCTCTCTCTGTTACTCTCTCTCTCTGTTACTCTCTCTCTCTGTTACTCTCTCTCTCTGTAACCCTCTCTCTCTGTAACTCTCTCTCTCTGTAACTCTCTCTCTCTGTAACTCTCTCTCTCTCTGTAACCCTCTCTCTCTGTAACCCACTCTCTCTGTAACCCTCTCTCTCTGTAACTCTCTCTCTGTAACTTTCTCTCTCTGTAACTCTCTCTCTGCAACCCTCTCTCTCTGTAACCCTCTCTCTCTCTGTAACTCTGGCTCTCTGTAACCCCCTCTCTCTGTAACCCTCTCTCTCTGTAATCCTCTCTCTCTGTAACCCTCTCTCTCTGTAACCCTCTCTCTCTGTAACTCTCTCTCTCTGTAACTCTCTCTCTCTGTAACCCTCTCTCTCTGTAACCCTCTCTCTCTGTAACTCTCTCTCTGTGTAACTCTCTCTCTGTAACCCTCTCTCTGTAACCCTCTCTCTCTGTGTAACTCTCTCTCTCTGTAACCCTCTCTCTCTGTAACCCTCTCTCTCTGTAACCCTCTCTCTCTGTTACTCTCTCTCTGTTACTCTCTCTCTGTAACCCTCTCTCTCTGTAACCCTCTCTCTCTGTAACCCTCGCTCTGTAACCCTCTCTCTCTGTAACACTGGCTCTCAGTAACCCTCTCTCTCTGTAACCCTCTCTCTCCGTAACTCTCTCTCTCTGTCACCCTCTCTCTCCGTAACCCTCTCTGTCTGTAACCCTCTCTCTCTGTAACCCTCTCTCTCTGTAACCCCCTCTGTCTGTAACTCTCTCTGTAACCAACTCTCTCTGTAACCAACTCTCTCTGTAACCCTCTCTCTCTGTAACCCTCTCTCTCTGTAACCCTCTCTCTCTCTGTAACCCTCTCTCTCTGTAACTCTCTCTGTAACCCTCTCTGTCTGTAACCCCCTCTCTCTGTAACCCTCTCTCTGTGTAACCCTCTCTCTCTGTAACCCTCTCTCTCTGTAACCCTCTCTCTCTGTAACCCTCTCTCTCTGTAACTCTCTCTCTCTGTAACTCTCTCTCTCTGTAACCCTCCCTCTCAGTTACTCTCTCTCTGTAACTCTCTCTCTCTATAAATTTCTCTCTCAGTAACTCTCTCTCTCTGTAACCCTCTCTCTCTGTAACCCTCTCTCTCTCTGGAACTCTCGCTCTCTGTAACCCCCTCTCTCTGTAACCCTCTCTCTCTGTAACCCTCTCTCTCTGTAACCCTCTCTCTCTGTAATCCTCTCTCTCTGTAACTCTCTCTCTCTGTAACCCTGTCTCTCTGTAACCCTCTCTCTCTGTAACCCTCTCTCTCTGTAACTCTCTCTCTCTGTAACCCTCTCTCTCTGTAACCCTCTCTCTCTGTAACCCTCTCTCTCTGTTACTCTCTCTGTGTAACCCTCTCTCTGTGTAACCCTCTCTCTGTGTAACCCTCTCTCTCTGTAACCCTCTCTCTCTGTAACTCTCTCTCTCTGTAACCCCCTCTCTCTGTAACTCTCTCTCTCTGTAACTCTCTCTCTCTGTAACCCTCTCTCTCTGTAACCCTCTCTCTCTGTAACCCTCTCTCTCTGTAACTCTCTCTCTCTGTAACCCTCTCTCTCTGTAACTCTCTCTCTCTGTAACCCCCTCTCTCTGTAACTCTCTCTCTCTGTAACTCTCTCTCTCTGTAACCCCCTCTCTCTGTAACTCTCTCTCTCTGTAACCCTCTCTCTCTGTAACCCTCTCTCTCTGTAACTCTCTCTCTCTGTAACTCTCTCTCTCTGTAACCCTCTCTCTCTGTAACTCTCTCTCTCTGTAACCCTCTCTCTCTGTAACTCTCTCTCTGTGTAACCCCCTCTCTCTGTAACTCTCTCTCTCTGTAACTCTCTCTCTCTGTAACCCTCTCTCTCTGTAACCCTCTCTCTCTGTAACCCTCTCTCTCTGTAACCCTCTCTCTCTGTAACTCTCTCTCTCTGTAACCCCCTCTCTCTGTAACTCTCTCTGCAACCCTCTCTCTCTGTAACTCTCTCTCTCTGTAACCCCCTCGCTCTGTAACTCTCTCTGTAACTCTCTCTCTCTGTAACTCTCTCACTCTGTAACCCTCTCTCTCTGTAACCCTCTCTCTCTGTAACCCTCTCTCTCTGTAACTCTCTCTCTCTGTAACTCTCTCTCTCTGTAACTCTCTCTCTCTGTAACCCTCTCTCTCTGTAACCCTCTCTCTCTGTAACCCCCTCTCTCTGTAACTCTCTCTGTAACCCTCTCTCTCTGTAACTCTCTCTGTAACCCTCTCTCTCTGTAACCCTCTCTCTCTGTAACCCTCTCTCTCTGTAACCCTCTCTCTCTCTGTAACCCTCTCTCTCTGTAACTCTCTCTGTAACCCTCTCTCTCTGTAGCCCCCTCTCTCTGTAACCCTCTCTCTGTGTAACCCTCTCTCTCTGTAACCCTCTCTCTCTGTAACCCCCTCTCTCTGTAACCCTCTCTCTGTGTAACCCTCTCTCTCTGTAACTCTCTCTCTCTCTGTAAGCCTCTCTCTTTGTAACCCTCCCTCTCTGTAACCCTCTCTCTCTGTAACCCTCTCTCTCTCTGTAACTCTCTCTCTCTGTAACCCTCTCTCTGTGTAACTCTCTCTCTCTGTAACCCTCTCTCTCTGTAACCCTCTCTCTCTGTAACTCTCTCTCTCTGTAACCCTCTCTCTCTGAAACTCTCTCTCTGTAACCCTCTCTCTCTGTAACCCTCTCTCTCTGTAACTCTCTCTCTGCAACCCTCTCTCTCTGTAACCCTCTCTCTCTGTAACCCTCTCTCTCTGTAACCCTCTCTCTCTCTGTAACCCTCTCTCTCTGTAAACCTCTCTCTGTGTAACTCTCTCTCTGTAACCCTCTCTCTCTGTGTAACTCTCTCTCTCTGTAACCCTCTCTCTCTGTTACTCTCTCTCTCTGTTACTCTCTCTCTCTGTTACTCTCTCTCTCTGTAACCCTCTCTCTCTGTAACTCTCTCTCTCTGTAACTCTCTCTCTCTGTAACTCTCTCTCTCTCTGTAACCCTCTCTCTCTGTAACCCACTCTCTCTGTAACCCTCTCTCTCTGTAACTCTCTCTCTGTAACTTTCTCTCTCTGTAACTCTCTCTCTGCAACCCTCTCTCTCTGTAACCCTCTCTCTCTCTGTAACTCTGGCTCTCTGTAACCCCCTCTCTCTGTAACCCTCTCTCTCTGTAATCCTCTCTCTCTGTAACCCTCTCTCTCTGTAACCCTCTCTCTCTGTAACTCTCTCTCTCTGTAACTCTCTCTCTCTGTAACCCTCTCTCTCTGTAACCCTCTCTCTCTGTAACTCTCTCTCTGTGTAACTCTCTCTCTGTAACCCTCTCTCTGTAACCCTCTCTCTCTGTGTAACTCTCTCTCTCTGTAACCCTCTCTCTCTGTAACCCTCTCTCTCTGTAACCCTCTCTCTCTGTTACTCTCTCTCTGTTACTCTCTCTCTGTAACCCTCTCTCTCTGTAACCCTCTCTCTCTGTAACCCTCGCTCTGTAACCCTCTCTCTCTGTAACACTGGCTCTCAGTAACCCTCTCTCTCTGTAACCCTCTCTCTCTGTAACTCTCTCTCTCTGTCACCCTCTCTCTCCGTAACCCTCTCTGTCTGTAACCCTCTCTCTCTGTAACCCTCTCTCTCTGTAACCCCCTCTGTCTGTAACTCTCTCTGTAACCAACTCTCTCTGTAACCAACTCTCTCTGTAACCAACTCTCTCTGTAACCCTCTCTCTCTGTAACCCTCTCTCTCTGTAACCCTCTCTCTCTCTGTAACCCTCTCTCTCTGTAACTCTCTCTGTAACCCTCTCTGTCTGTAACCCCCTCTCTCTGTAACCCTCTCTCTGTGTAACCCTCTCTCTCTGTAACCCTCTCTCTCTGTAACCCTCTCTCTCTGTAACCCTCTCTCTCTGTAACTCTCTCTCTCTGTAACTCTCTCTCTCTGTAACCCTCCCTCTCAGTTACTCTCTCTCTGTAACTCTCTCTCTCTATAAATTTCTCTCTCAGTAACTCTCTCTCTCTGTAACCCTCTCTCTCTGTAACCCTCTCTCTCTCTGGAACTCTCGCTCTCTGTAACCCCCTCTCTCTGTAACCCTCTCTCTCTGTAACCCTCTCTCTCTGTAACCCTCTCTCTCTGTAATCCTCTCTCTCTGTAACTCTCTCTCTCTGTAACCCTGTCTCTCTGTAACCCTCTCTCTCTGTAACCCTCTCTCTCTGTAACTCTCTCTCTCTGTAACCCTCTCTCTCTGTAACCCTCTCTCTCTGTAACCCTCTCTCTCTGTTACTCTCTCTGTGTAACCCTCTCTCTGTGTAACCCTCTCTCTGTGTAACCCTCTCTCTCTGTAACCCTCGCTCTGAAACCCTCTCTCTCTGTAACACTGTCTCTCTGTAACCCTCTCTCTCTGTAACTCTCTCTCTCTGTAACTCTCTCTCTCTGTAAATCTCTCTCTCTGTAACTCTCTCTCTCTGTAACCCACTCTGTCTGTAACCCTCTCTCTCTGTAACCCTCTCTCTGCAACCCTCTCTCTCTGTAACCCTCTCTCTGTGTAACCCTCTCTCTCTGTAACCCTCTCTCTCTGTAACCCTCTCTCTCTGTAACCCTCTCTCTCTGTAACCCTCTATCTCTGTAACTCTCTCTCTCTGTAACTCTCTCTCTCTGTAACCCTCCCTCTCAGTTACTCTCTCTCTGTAACTCTCTCTCTCTATAAATTTCTCTCTCAGTAACTCTCTCTCTCTGTAACCCTCTCTCTCTGTAACCCTCTCTCTCTCTGGAACTCTCGCTCTCTGTAACCCCCTCTCTCTGTAACCCTCTCTCTCTGTAACCCTCTCTCTCTGTAACCCTCTCTCTCTGTAATCCTCTCTCTCTGTAACTCTCTCTCTCTGTAACCCTGTCTCTCTGTAACCCTCTCTCTCTGTAACCCTCTCTCTCTGTAACTCTCTCTCTCTGTAACCCTCTCTCTCTGTAACCCTCTCTCTCTGTAACCCTCGCTCTCTGTTACTCTCTCTGTGTAACCCTCTCTCTGTGTAACCCTCTCTCTCTGTAACCCTCGCTCTGAAACCCTCTCTCTCTGTAACACTGTCTCTCTGTAACCCTCTCTCTCTGTAACTCTCTCTCTCTGTAACTCTCTCTCTCTGTAAATCTCTCTCTCTGTAACTCTCTCTCTCTGTAACCCACTCTGTCTGTAACCCTCTCTCTCTGTAACCCTCTCTCTGCAACCCTCTCTCTCTGTAACTCTCTCTCTCTGTACCCTCTCTCTCTGTAACCCTCTCTCTCTGTAACTCTCTCTCTCTGTAACCCTCTCTCTCTAACCCTCTCTCTCTGTAACTCTCTCTCTCTGTAACCCTCTCTCTCTGTAACTCTCTCTCTCTGGAAGCCTCTCTCTCTGTAAAACTCTCTCTCTGTAACCCTCTCTCTGTGTAACTCTCTCTCTCTGTAACCCTCTCTCTCTGTAACCCTCTCTCTCTGTAACCCTCTCTCTCTGTAACCCATTCTCTCTCTGTAACTCTCTCTCTCTGTAACCCTCTCTCTCTGTAACCCTCTCTCTCTGTAACCCTCTCTCTCTGCAACCCTCTCTCACTGTAACCCTCTCTCTCTGTAACTCTCTCTCTGTGTAACTCTCTCTCTGTAACCCTCTCTCTCTGTAACTCTCTCTCTCTGTGTAACTCTCTCTCTCTGTAACCCTCTCTCTCTGTAACCCTATCTCTCTCTGTAACCCTCTCTCTCTGTAACCCTCTCTCTCTGTAACCCTCTCTCTCTGTAATCCTCTCTCTCTGTAACCCCCTCTCTCTGTAACCCTCTCTCTCTGTGACTCTCTCTCTGTAACTCTCTCTCTGTAACTCTCTCTCTCTGTAACCCTCTCTCTCTGTAACTCTCTCTCTCTGTAACCCTCTCTCTCTGTAACCCTCTCTCTCTGTAACCCTCTCTCTCTGTAACTCTCTCTCCTGTAACCCTCTCTCTCTGTAACTCTCTCTCCTGTAACCCTCTCTCTCTGTAACTCTCTCTCCTGTAACCCTCTCTCTCTGTAACTCTCTCTCCTGTAACCCTCTCTCTCTGTAACCCTCTCTCTCTGTAACCCTCTCTCTCTGTAACTCTCTCTCCTGTAACCCTCTCTCTCTATAACTCTCTCTCCTGTAACCCTCTCTCTCTGTAACCTTCTCTCTCTGTAACCCTCTCTCCTGTAACCCTCTCTCCTGTAACCCTCTCTCTCTGTAACCCTCTCTCTCTGCAACCATCTCTCTCTGTATCCCTCTCTCTATGTGTAACCCTCTCTCTCTTTAACCCTCTCTCTGTGTAACCCTCTCTCTCTGTACCCTCTCTCTCTGTAACCCTCTCTCTCTGTAACCCTCTCTCTCTGTAACCCTCTCTCTCTGTAACTCTCTCTGTAACCCTCTCTCTCTGTAACTCTCTCTCCTATAACCCTCTCTCTCTGTAACTCTCTCTCCTGTAACCCTCTCTCTCTGTAACTCTCTCTCTCTGTAACTCTCTCTCCTGTAACCCTCTCTCTCTGTAACCATCTCTCTATGTAACCCTCTCTCTCTGTAACTCTCTCTCCTGTAACCCTCTCTCTCTATAACTCGCTCTCCTGTAACCCTCTCTCTCTGTAACTCTCTCTCTCTGTAAATCTCTCTCCTGTAACCCTCTCTCTCTGTAACTCTCTCTCCTGTAACCCTCTCTCTCTGTAACTCGCTCTCCTGTAACCCTCTCTCTCTATAACTCACTCTCCTGTAACCCTCTCTCTCTGTAACTCTCTCTCTCTGTAACTCTCTCTCTCTGTAACCCTCTCTCTCTGTAACCCTCTCTCTCTGTAACTCTCTCTCTCTGTAACTCTCTCTCTCTGTAACCCCCTCTCTCTGTAACTCTCTCTGCAACCCTCTCTCTCTGTAACTCTCTCTCTCTGTAACCCCCTCGCTCTGTAACTCTCTCTGTAACTCTCTCTCTCTGTAACTCTCTCACTCTGTAACCCTCTCTCTCTGTAACCCTCTCTCTCTGTAACCCTCTCTCTCTGTAACTCTCTCTCTCTGTAACTCTCTCTCTCTGTAACTCTCTCTCTCTGTAACCCTCTCTCTCTGTAACCCTCTCTCTCTGTAACCCCCTCTCTCTGTAACTCTCTCTGTAACCCTCTCTCTCTGTAACTCTCTCTGTAACCCTCTCTCTCTGTAACCCTCTCTCTCTGTAACCCTCTCTCTCTGTAACCCTCTCTCTCTCTGTAACCCTCTCTCTCTGTAACTCTCTCTGTAACCCTCTCTCTCTGTAGCCCCCTCTCTCTGTAACCCTCTCTCTGTGTAACCCTCTCTCTCTGTAACCCTCTCTCTCTGTAACCCCCTCTCTCTGTAACCCTCTCTCTGTGTAACCCTCTCTCTCTGTAACTCTCTCTCTCTCTGTAAGCCTCTCTCTTTGTAACCCTCCCTCTCTGTAACCCTCTCTCTCTGTAACCCTCTCTCTCTCTGTAACTCTCTCTCTCTGTAACCCTCTCTCTGTGTAACTCTCTCTCTCTGTAACCCTCTCTCTCGGTAACCCTCTCTCTCTGTAACTCTCTCTCTCTGTAACCCTCTCTCTCTGAAACTCTCTCTCTGTAACCCTCTCTCTCTGTAACCCTCTCTCTCTGTAACTCTCTCTCTGCAACCCTCTCTCTCTGTAACCCTCTCTCTCTGTAACCCTCTCTCTCTGTAACCCTCTCTCTCTCTGTAACCCTCTCTCTCTGTAAACCTCTCTCTGTGTAACTCTCTCTCTGTAACCCTCTCTCTCTGTGTAACTCTCTCTCTCTGTAACCCTCTCTCTCTGTTACTCTCTCTCTCTGTTACTCTCTCTCTCTGTTACTCTCTCTCTCTGTAACCCTCTCTCTCTGTAACTCTCTCTCTCTGTAACTCTCTCTCTCTGTAACTCTCTCTCTCTCTGTAACCCTCTCTCTCTGTAACCCACTCTCTCTGTAACCCTCTCTCTCTGTAACTCTCTCTCTGTAACTTTCTCTCTCTGTAACTCTCTCTCTGCAACCCTCTCTCTCTGTAACCCTCTCTCTCTCTGTAACTCTGGCTCTCTGTAACCCCCTCTCTCTGTAACCCTCTCTCTCTGTAATCCTCTCTCTCTGTAACCCTCTCTCTCTGTAACCCTCTCTCTCTGTAACTCTCTCTCTCTGTAACTCTCTCTCTCTGTAACCCTCTCTCTCTGTAACCCTCTCTCTCTGTAACTCTCTCTCTGTGTAACTCTCTCTCTGTAACCCTCTCTCTGTAACCCTCTCTCTCTGTGTAACTCTCTCTCTCTGTAACCCTCTCTCTCTGTAACCCTCTCTCTCTGTAACCCACTCTCTCTGTTACTCTCTCTCTGTTACTCTCTCTCTGTAACCCTCTCTCTCTGTAACCCTCTCTCTCTGTAACCCTCGCTCTGTAACCCTCTCTCTCTGTAACACTGGCTCTCAGTAACCCTCTCTCTCTGTAACCCTCTCTCTCTGTAACTCTCTCTCTCTGTCACCCTCTCTCTCCGTAACCCTCTCTGTCTGTAACCCTCTCTCTCTGTAACCCTCTCTCTCTGTAACCCCCTCTGTCTGTAACTCTCTCTGTAACCAACTCTCTCTGCAACCAACTCTCTCTGTAACCCTCTCTCTCTGTAACCCTCTCTCTCTGTAACCCTCTCTCTCTCTGTAACCCTCTCTCTCTGTAACTCTCTCTGTAACCCTCTCTGTCTGTAACCCCCTCTCTCTGTAACCCTCTCTCTGTGTAACCCTCTCTCTCTGTAACCCTCTCTCTCTGTAACCCTCTCTCTCTGTAACCCTCTCTCTCTGTAACTCTCTCTCTCTGTAACTCTCTCTCTCTGTAACCCTCCCTCTCAGTTACTCTCTCTCTGTAACTCTCTCTCTCTATAAATTTCTCTCTCAGTAACTCTCTCTCTCTGTAACCCTCTCTCTCTGTAACCCTCTCTCTCTCTGGAACTCTCGCTCTCTGTAACCCCCTCTCTCTGTAACCCTCTCTCTCTGTAACCCTCTCTCTCTGTAACCCTCTCTCTCTGTAATCCTCTCTCTCTGTAACTCTCTCTCTCTGTAACCCTGTCTCTCTGTAACCCTCTCTCTCTGTAACCCTCTCTCTCTGTAACTCTCTCTCTCTGTAACCCTCTCTCTCTGTAACCCTCTCTCTCTGTAACCCTCTCTCTCTGTTACTCTCTCTGTGTAACCCTCTCTCTGTGTAACCCTCTCTCTCTGTAACCCTCGCTCTGAAACCCTCTCTCTCTGTAACACTGTCTCTCTGTAACCCTCTCTCTCTGTAACTCTCTCTCTCTGTAACTCTCTCTCTCTGTAAATCTCTCTCTCTGTAACTCTCTCTCTCTGTAACCCACTCTGTCTGTAACCCTCTCTCTCTGTAACCCTCTCTCTGCAACCCTCTCTCTCTGTAACCCTCTCTCTGTGTAACCCTCTCTCTCTGTAACCCTCTCTCTCTGTAACCCTCTCTCTCTGTAACCCTCTCTCTCTGTAACCCTCTATCTCTGTAACTCTCTCTCTCTGTAACTCTCTCTCTCTGTAACCCTCCCTCTCAGTTACTCTCTCTCTGTAACTCTCTCTCTCTATAAATTTCTCTCTCAGTAACTCTCTCTCTCTGTAACCCTCTCTCTCTGTAACCCTCTCTCTCTCTGGAACTCTCGCTCTCTGTAACCCCCTCTCTCTGTAACCCTCTCTCTCTGTAACCCTCTCTCTCTGTAACCCTCTCTCTCTGTAATCCTCTCTCTCTGTAACTCTCTCTCTCTGTAACCCTGTCTCTCTGTAACCCTCTCTCTCTGTAACCCTCTCTCTCTGTAACTCTCTCTCTCTGTAACCCTCTCTCTCTGTAACCCTCTCTCTCTGTAACCCTCTCTCTCTGTTACTCTCTCTGTGTAACCCTCTCTCTGTGTAACCCTCTCTCTCTGTAACCCTCGCTCTGAAACCCTCTCTCTCTGTAACACTGTCTCTCTGTAACCCTCTCTCTCTGTAACTCTCTCTCTCTGTAACTCTCTCTCTCTGTAAATCTCTCTCTCTGTAACTCTCTCTCTCTGTAACCCACTCTGTCTGTAACCCTCTCTCTCTGTAACCCTCTCTCTGCAACCCTCTCTCTCTGTAACTCTCTCTCTCTGTACCCTCTCTCTCTGTAACCCTCTCTCTCTGTAACTCTCTCTCTCTGTAACCCTCTCTCTCTAACCCTCTCTCTCTGTAACTCTCTCTCTCTGTAACCCTCTCTCTCTGTAACTCTCTCTCTCTGGAAGCCTCTCTCTCTGTAACCCTCTCTCTCTGTAACCCTCTCTCTGTGTAACTCTCTCTCTCTGTAACCCTCTCTCTCTGTAACCCTCTCTCTCTGTAACCCTCTCTCTCTGTAACCCATTCTCTCTCTGTAACTCTCTCTCTCTGTAACCCTCTCTCTCTGTAACCCTCTCTCTCTGTAACCCTCTCTCTCTGTAACCCTCTCTCTCTGCAACCCTCTCTCACTGTAACCCTCTCTCTCTGTAACTCTCTCTCTGTGTAACTCTCTCTCTGTAACCCTCTCTCTCTGTAACCCTCTCTCTCTGTGTAACTCTCTCTCTCTGTAACCCTCTCTCTCTGTAACCCTATCTCTCTCTGTAACCCTCTCTCTCTGTAACCCTCTCTCTCTGTAACCCTCTCTCTCTGTAACCCTCTCTCTCTGTAATCCTCTCTCTCTGTAACCCCCTCTCTCTGTAACCCTCTCTCTCTGTGACTCTCTCTCTGTAACTCTCTCTCTGTAACTCTCTCTCTCTGTAACCCTCTCTCTCTGTAACTCTCTCTCTCTGTAACCCTCTCTCTCTGTAACCCTCTCTCTCTGTAACCCTCTCTCTCTGTAACTCTCTCTCCTGTAACCCTCTCTCTCTGTAACTCTCTCTCCTGTAACCCTCTCTCTCTGTAACTGACTTTTTTTTTCTGACTTTTTTTTTCTGACTTTTTTTTTCTGACTTTTTTTTCTGACTTTTTTTTTCTGACTTTTTTTTTCTGACTTTTTTTTTCTGACTTTTTTTTTCTGACTTTTTTTTTCTGACTTTTTTTTTCTGACTTTTTTTTTCTGACTTTTTTTCTGACTTTTTTTTTCTGACTTTTTTTTTCTGACTTTTTTTTTCTGACTTTTTTTTTCTGACTTTTTTTTTCTGACTTTTTTTTTCTGACTTTTTTTTTCTGACTTTTTTTTTCTGACTTTTTTTTTCTGACTTTTTTTTTCTGACTTTTTTTTTCTGACTTTTTTTTTCTGACTTTTTTTTTCTGACTTTTTTTTTCTGACTTTTTTTTTCTGACTTTTTTTTCTGACTTTTTTTTTCTGACTTTTTTTTTCTGACTTTTTTGTCCGAAGTGCTGTCCTCCCCATAGATTCCTCTGAGCTCAACCACCCTTTAAATGCCCCCCTTTAAATGCCCCCCTTTAAATGCCCCCCCCTTTAAATGCCCCCCCCTTTAAATGCCCCCCCCTTTAATGGCCCCCCCCTAAAAATGGCCCCCCCCTAAAAATGGCCCCCCCTAAAAATGGCCCCCCCTAAAAATGGCCCCCCCTTAAAATGGCCCCCCCCTAAAAATGGCCCCCCCCTAAAAATGCCCCCCCTTTAAAGGCCCCCCCTTTAAATGGCCCCCCCTTAAAATGGCCCCCCCCTAAAAATGGCCCCCCCCTAAAAATGGCCCCCCTAAAAATGGCCCCCCTAAAAATGGCCCCCCTAAAAATGGCCCCCCCTTTAAATGGCCCCCCCTTTAAATGGCCCCCCTAAAAATGGCCCCCCCCTAAAAATGGCCCCCCCCTTAAATGCCCCCCCTTAAATGCCCCCCCCTTAAATGCCCCCCCTTTAAATGCCCCCCCCCTTTAAATGCCCCCCCCCTTTAAATGGCCCCCCCCTTTAAATGGCCCCCCCTTTAAATGGCCCCCCCCTTTAAATGGCCCCCCCCCTTTAAATGCCCCCCCCTCCTTTAAATGCCCCCCCCTCCTTTAAATGCCCCCCCCTCCTTTAAATGCCCCCCCCTCCTTTAAATGGCCCCCCCCTCCTTTAAATGGCCCCCCCCTCCTTTAAATGGCCCCCCCCTCCTTTAAATGGCCCCCCCCTCCTTTAAATGGCCCCCCCCTCCTTTAAATGGCCCCCCCTCCTTTAAATGGCCCCCCCCTCCTTTAAATGGCCCCCCCCTCCTTTAAATGGCCCCCCCCCCCCCCTTTAAATGGCCCATCTTCTACCCACCGCCAAATCCCTCTGAGCCTCAAACTCCCCGGTATCCCTCTGATCCCTCAATCAATCCCCTCATTCCCTCCATTTCCCCCCCCCCCCCCACATTCCTCTTTCTCCGGCCTGATTCCCGATCCCTCTGCCTAATCTCCTTTAATCCGACTCTAAGCAACACCCCCCCCCTCCCCTCAATCTCCCTCCCGGCACCCACCGCCAGCCAGGTTCTGACCCGAGATTTCTCTGCAATCCCCCCCCCCCGAATGTCTCCCTGGATCACAACCCCCCCCCCACCCTCGCTGCATCCCTCTGCCCCCCAATCCCACTCCTCCAATCCCACCCCCTTCAATCTCTCTCATCCCCAAACTACATCTTTAAATCCCCCCCCCTCCACAGCTTCTGAGTCCCTCCCCCTCCCAGATCCCTTCTATATCCCTCAGAGCCCCAGAAACCCCCCTCCATTTCCCCCTCCTTGTCCCACTCCGGCTATGTTGCCCCCAGTGCTGTCCCCCCCCCTATAGATTCCCCTCTGAGCTCAAACCCCTCTCTTGATCCCAATCCTGTACCCCCCCCTGGCTATTTCCCCCTATATCTACCCCCCCCCCCCATCTCCCTCCCTTACTGCCAAAGCCCTATAGATTCCTTGAACCTCTCTCTTGAGCCCAATCCTCATCCCCCCCCAACCTCAACCTCTTTAATTCCCCCCTCCCCGACAAGCCCCTCTAATTCTCCCCCTGCTGAAACCTAGACCCCCCCACTTTAAGACCCCCCCCTTTAAGACTCAAACTACATCTTTTAATTGCCCCACTTCTGAGTCACTGCCCCTCCCAGATCCCTCCTGTATCCCTCAAACCCCCAGAAATCCCTCTCTAAACCCCCCCTTCCCAAATCCTTCTCTCTCCCGACACCCACCGCCAATCTGACTCCAAACCCCCTGAATCAAACTCCTGCCCCAATTCCTGATATCACCCCCCCCCCACAAAGTTCCTCGCACCCCCATTCCGCTAACTCCCGACCCCATCCAGACCCTCTCCAGATTCTGACCCGAGATTTCTCTCCAATCCCCCCTGAATTTCTCCCTGTCCTGGATCGCATCCCCCCCCCAACCCTTGCTGCATCCCTCTGCCCCCCCAATCCCGCTGCCTCTCCAATCCCACCCCCTTCAATCTGACAGAGCCCCAAACTATGTCTGTAAATCTCCCCCCAACAACTTCTGAGTCCGCTCCCCCTCCCAGATCCCTTCTATATCCCTCAGAGCCCCAGAAATCTCAGCCCCTTCCCCAATCCTCTCTGTTCAATCTCCTTCACCCCACTCAAAGGCACCCACTGCCAAATCTCCCTCTAAACCCTCCCCCCTCATTCCACCCCCCCAATTCCTCTCTCTCCCTCCTGCCTGACTCCCTATCTCCTTTAATCTGACTCTAACCCCCCCCCTTCCCCTCAATCTCTCTCCCACACCCACCACCAATCTGACTCTAATCCCTGAATCTCCCAAGCTCCTGCCCCAATTCCTAAGCACCCTCCAAGGCAAAGCTCCCTCTGCACCCCCCTCAACTCTGACCCACACCCCCTTCTGCTAACTCCCTCTCAGACCCTCTCCAGATTCTAACACCCGTGAGATTCATCTCGAATCCCCCCTGAATGTCTCCCTGGGTTGACCCCCCCACCCTTGCTGTGTCCCTCTGCCCCCCAATCCTGCTCCCTCCCACCCCCTTCAATCTGTCTGAGCCCCAAACTACACCTTTTAATTGCCCCACTTCTGAGTCACTGCCCCTCCCAGATCCCTCCTGTATCCCTCAAAGCCCCAAAAATCCCTCTCTAAACCCCCCCTTCCAAAATCCCTCTCGATTTTGCCCGATTCCCTCCCTCAATCCCTGCTGCTGAATCTCTGAATCCCAAATTCCTCACAAGACCCTCCCTTTAATCCCCCTCAATCCCTCTAATTCCCCCCCAGAATCCCAGAGTCTCCCCCCTACATCCCTCTCCGCTCTCCCCTTTAATCCCCCTCAATCCCTCTAATTCCCCACCAGAATCCCAGAGTCTCCCCCCTACATCCCTCTCCGCTCTCCCCTTTAATCCCCCTCAGTCCCTCCTCACAATCCCTCTAAACCTCCTGCCCACCAAATCATTCCCTTGGAGCTCTGTACTTCACACCCGCCCCCCCCCCACAAATGCCCAAACCCTCTTCAATCCCCCTCCAAGTCCCCCTCAGCACCATAACACCCTGCCCCCCCCCCCCCCCCACCCACTGTTCAAACCCTCGTCCATCTCCCCACATCCCTCTCAGCTCCCAATCCCTCTCAGTTGCCTCTCCTGCCCTTGCCCTGGTAAATTCCCACTCCCTCCCTGTGAACAGCCCCTAGACTGACAGAACCCCCCCCTTTGTAATTACTGTACCCCCCCCCCACCGCAATCAATCCCCCTCCACTCCCCCCGACACACAGACCACTAACCCTCAGTGTAAAAGCCCCACCCAGTCTATCTGTGTATGAAAATGAACGACAAAGACACGGGGATTTTTATTAATATTTATCTCTCTGGTTATAGCTCTTGTCCAAGGATTCCTCACGGCAAAACTACTCGCTGTCTGCGTCGCCAAACTTTCCGAAAGAATTCTCCTCGGTTGGAAAGAGAAAATAAAGTGAAATTTGATTAAAGACAAAACACAAAAGCTGATGGTAAACAATAAAAGGCACAGCAAGATCCCAGGACTTGCTGACATTCACAATCTCACTGAGGGGGGAGTGGGGGGAACATTCATTTTCACATCCTCGTTATTAAACCCTGACAAAATGGCAACAATTTTCAAACGAAATGAACTTCCAAACACCTCGTGACTGTCCTGATATTTAATTTATTAAAACACATCAAAGTATTCCGGGGGTGGGGGGGATTTACTCCAGAGACAGGCCAGTCAATTAACACAGGATCCCCCCAATGAAATTCCCACTTCTATCAGTCCCCTCTCCTCCACTGCCCCCTCCTCTGTTTCTCCCTCTCTGTCTCTTAACACACTCCCCCCAGATCGATACCTGTCTCCCTGCCTCTCTCACTCTCTTCCTCTCTCTCTGTCTCCCTGTCTAATATTATGAAGTTGCATATATAAAGATCAAAGTGTGGTGTTTTACAAATGTAAATACTGAAAAGATGCTTTAAAAAAACTCCAAAATAACCCGTCCAGCATTGAGTCTTTCGAAAGCCTGTGTCTTTGGGATTTTAAACTGCAGAAAGCAGGCTGCAGAAGACAACTTTATAACATCTGTGCCCAAAACAGCAGCCAGAATCCCAGCAGCAAAACAGGCTTTCAATTGGAGCAATGATTTTAAAACAAGCTCTCAAACACACACACACACACAACCAATAGACAGTTTCATTTTACAGATATTTCATTTACTCTTAGCCACCCACCAAAGGGTTAACCTGTTTGTGATTAATTACAAAGCTGGGATATTTTAACCCCAGGGTTTTAAACTCCGGCACCCCCCACACCCCACCCCACAATCTAACCAGGACTGGTTCATCCCAGATCCAGGGGGGAATGGACAGAATCTGGATACCCCACCCCACCTCAGTCCCCAGATAGAACTAAACTGCCCTCTTTAACCCGGGAACAAGCTGTGTCCATTCCCTCTGAGAGAGACTTTTTAAAATCACCCTCCCAGCAGGCATTTATTTCTGTGAATCAGGAAACCCCAGAAGGGTGTGACTGAGGCTTTTCTCCAAACACTGGGTGCTGGACACTGACTCCACAGCAGAGATACCACCCCCATCCGTTCCCCCCCCAACCCTGAGATCCTGTGTCTCTTCCACACCCTCTCATTCCAACACCCCACAAACCTCAATTCTTGTCCTGTTTACCCTCACTTCCACCCTCTGTTTTTGTCTCTCTCTCCCTGTCTTTTTCTCTCTCTCTCCCTGTCTTTCTCTCCCTCTGTCTCTGTGTATTTTTCTCTCTCCCTGTTGTGTCTATCTCCCTGTCTCTCTCTCTCCCTGTCTTTTTCTCTCTCTCCCTGTCTTTCTCTCCCTCTGTCTGTCTCTGTGTATTTCTCTCTCTCCCTGTTGTGTCTATCTCCCTGTCTCTCTCCCTGTCTTTCTCTCCCTCTGTCTGTCTCTGTATTTCTCTCTCTCCCTGTTGTGTCTATCTCCCTGTCTCTCTCTCTCTCCCTGTCTAATATTATGAAGCTGTTTATAATAGTTAAAATATGTTTTTTTTTGACAAAGGTAAATATTGAAAGGAAATGCTGAGAAACCCAAAATAACCCGTCCAGCATTGAGTCTTTCGAAAGCCTGTGTCTTTGGGATTTTAAACTGCAGAAAGCAGGCTGCAGAAGACAACTTTATAACATCCGTGTCCAAAACAGCAGCAGCCAGAATCCCAGCAGCAAAACAGGCTTTCAATTGGAGCAATGATTTTAAAACAAGCTCTCAAACACACACACACACACACACAACCAATAGACAGTTTCATTTTACAGATATTTCATTTACTCTTAGCCACCCACCAAAAGGTTAACCTGTTTGTGATTAATTACAAAGCCGGGATATTTTAACCCCAGGGTTCCCCAGAGAGAAACATCATCCCGACATAGTAACAATATTTATAATTCCAAAATCACACACCCTCCCTTAGTCAGTGAATGAATGACTCCAATTGCAATGAAGATCATTCTGCACAGCAAGATCCCACTGTCAATCCCACAATGGAGGAAACACACACCCCGCCCCAGACTCTATCTCTTTCCCCCGCCCCTCCTGAGACCCTCACACCCTCCCCACTCCCTCTCTGTTTAGCTCTCCCTCCATTTCTCGACCTCTCTCTGCCTCCTGCCCCTCCCCAACCCTTCGCCTCCCCCTCAATCTTTCCTGTTCAAAGTCCCGCTCAGGGTCCCAGTGTGAGGAATAGGGAGCTGGACCCACCTGTGTACACAGCAAGATCCCACACACACACAACCTGGTGAGGGGCGGATTAAATGAATGCAGTGGGGTGGGGACTGCGGGAGAGGGTGTGGGGAATGGGATCCACACCTCCCTCCCTCTCTCTCCCCAGATTAAACTGACAACAATTCACACTGGGGTTTTCTTTCCCATTTTATTGAGAGATGAAATATAGATGGGAATGTGTGGGGAGAGAGGGGAGGGGGTGCAGGGATTGGGAAAAACACTGGAGAGACAGATAGGGACATTCTCTACCACCACCCCCCAATCCAAATAGATATTCCTGGGAAAACAGAGAAAAGAATCTGGAGTCACACAGCACAGAAACAGGCCCTTCGGCCCACCAGCTCAATGCTGGCCCATCCAATCCCAATCTATACCCCTCCCATTCCCCAGCACTTACTCCGTAGCCTACGATCCCTCGGGGATTAAAGGGCTCGAATTTCCCCAACCCCCTTTCCAGCTTTTACCGTGAGCCCCACTCTGCGGGTCCCTGAGCCTGATCTCGTTTCAGAATAAAAAGTGTGGTCCCTGTCGCAGTGCGGGGCAAAGGCCCAGAGTGTGCACAGCAAGATCCCACAGCAGCAGCAAGGTGACCTTGAATCAGATGGGACACAGTCTCCCCACCCCCCCACACAACCCCTCACCCTCTTGCCTGCTGTGAGCCCCCGTCCCGCTCACTACCCTGTGTGTGTGTGTGTGCATCATCCCAAATCTCCACCAAGGCTGGAAATCCCTCTTAAAACTAAACCAAACACCTTTTAAAACAAAACCCTTGTGGTGCACAGCAAGATCCCATAGGTGCAGTCAGGTGTGTGGAGTTTTTTTTTCCTTAGGGAAATGTTTATACAGAGAGAGAGAGTGAGGCAGAGAGGGGCTGAGACAGTGAAATCACCCCCACCCCCAGGACCCTCAGAATTAAACTGGATCCCCTGTCCCTCACTGAGGCTCCCCCTCCCTCTAACAGCCTGTGTCTCTCCCCCTGCATCTAACCCACACCTACAGCTGTTTCCATCCCTCTCTCTCTCCCTCTCTCTCTCTCCATCCGTTTCTGCTACAGAAGAGACAGGGAGAGAGACAAAGAGAGAGAGAGAGACAGAGAGAGAAAAAACACAGAGAGAGAGAGACAAGGAGAGACAGAGATAGTTAGACAGAGACAAGGAGAGAGAAAAGGGAGATACAGAGACAGATATTTGCTAACAAATTGTGTGTGGTCACATTATTGAGTGTCCTGTCATTTGGTGATTGTTTTATACAGAGAGGCAGAGAGAGAGGTAAAGACAGTGACATTCTCTCCCTGGCACCCCGGCAAGCTCAGAGACACAGAAGCTGCAGACACTCACACACACAAACTGCTTTGGTAAGTTCCCCCAATCTCTGTCTCTTTATCTATGTCTCTGTGTGTCTATCTCCCTCTCTCTCAGTAACTTCATTGCAGTGTTAATGTGAGCCTTACTTGTGACACTAATAAACTTTAAAACTTTAAGTACCCTCTCTGTCCCTTTATCTCTCTCTCTTTTTGTCTCTGTATCTATGTCTCTCTCAGTAACTTCTTTGCAGTGTTAATGTAAGCCTTGTGACAGTAATAAATAAGTTATAAAACTTTCAACTTTAAACCCTATCTCTGACTCTGTGTGAATTCAGAGCCCAGGTCAGTGCCAGATTGAGAGGGGGGGTCAGTATTGAGCAGGATGGACAGACAGTTTGATAGAAAGTTTGAAGAAACTACAGGCAGTGTTTGGAAACATGTTGGGGTTTGTGGAAAGGTCAGTGTGTAACAAGCTGAGGGAAGGGGTTTCCAGTTCACATCTTACTGCTGTTTGGGGCAATGGGAGTTCCCTTTGCATTTCCAGGGAGCTGTGAACCCTCAGGGCTTTCTGCCTGTCTCTGTTTGAACAGTTTCATATGTTTCAACACTCAGACCTCTGGCCCTTGTTGGAATATCAGAATATCTCACTGCCCACCCCCCCAGTACACACCCCCCTCAAACCCCCCACCCTGTGTGGGTGTTGTCCCAAGTCTGGAGACTTCCCCACAGTCCCCTGAAAGTTTTTAAACTCCCTCTGAGAAAACCCCCCCCTTTTGAAAACAAAATCCCTGTGGTGCACAGCAAGATCCCACAAGGCACAGTCAGCTGTGTGGAGTGTTTTTTACTTTGGGAAATGTTTATACAGAGAGAGAGAGAGTGAGGCAGAGAGAGGCTGAGACAGAAATTAAACTGACAACAATTCACACTGGGGTTTTCTTTCACATTTTATTGAGAGATGAAATATAGATTGGAGATTAAAGTGCTCGAATTTCCCCAACCCCCTTTCCAGCTTTTACCGTGAACCCCACTCTGCGGGTCCCTGAGCCTGATCTCGTTTCAGAATAAAAAGGGTGGTCCCTGTCGCAGTGCGGGGCAAAGGCCCAGAGTGTGCACAGCAAGATCCCACAGCAGCAGCAAGGTGAACGTCCATCAGATGGGACACTGTCCTTCCGCACAACCCTCACCCTCTCGCCTGCTGTGAGCCCCCGTCCCCACTCACTACCCTGTGTGTGTGTGCATCATCCCAAATCTCCACCAAGGCTGGAAATCCCTCTTAAAACAAAGCCAAATACTTTTTAAAACAAAATCCCTGTGGTGCACAGCAAGATCCCATAGGTGCAGTCAGCTATGTTCCGTTTTTTTAAAAAATGTTTACACAGAGGGAGAGAGAGGCTGAGACAGTGAAATCACCCCCACCCCCCGGGACCCTCAGAATTAAACTGTGGCCCCCCCTCCCTCTAACAGCCTGTGTCTCTCCCCCTGCATCTAACCCACACCTACAGCTGTTTCCCTCCCTCCCTGTCTCTGTCTCCATCTGTTTCTACGACAAGATAATCAGTAATCTCTAAACTGTCTGTGCTTTATATGCTCTGTCTGAGGCCAGAACTCTCCATTCACCTGACGAAGAGGGTAACCCCTCGAAAGCTTGCGAGTATATTATCAAATAAATAGGTTGGACGAAAACCTGGTGTTGTCAGACTTTTTACTGTGTTTACGCCAGTCCAACGCCGGCATACCCACATCATGTCTACGACAAGAGACAGGGAGCGAGAGAGACAAGGAGAGAGAGGAAAACACAAGAGAGAGAAACAGAGACAGGGTGAGAGAGAGAGACAAGGAGAGAGAGAGAGAACAGGGAGAGACAGAGATAAAGAGAGAGAGAGATTTGATATTGAATTGTGTGTGGTCACATTATTGAGTGTCCTGTCATTTGGTGATTGTTTTATACAGAGAGGCAGAGAGAGAGGTGGAGACAGTGACATTCTCTCCCTGGCACCCCGGCAAGCTCAGAGACACAGAAGCTGCAGACACTCACACACACAAACTGCTTTGGTAAGTTTCCCAACATCTCTCTCCCTCTCTGTCTGTCTGTCTGTCTCTTTATCTATGTCTCTGTCTGTCTGTCTCCCTCTCTCTCTCTCTCAGTAACTTCATTGCAGTGTTAATGTGAGCCTTACTTGTGACACTAATAAACTTTAAAACTTTAAGTACCCTCTCTGTCCCTATATCTCTCTCTCTTTCTGTCTCTGTATCTATGTCTCTCTCTCTCAGTAACTTCTTTGCAGTGTTAATGTAAGCCTTGTGACAGTAATAAATAAGTTATAAAACTTTCAACTTTAAACCCTATCTCTGACTCTGTCTGAATTCAGAGCCCAGGTCAGTGCCAGAGTGAGAGGGGGGGTCAGTATTGAGCAGAATGGACAGACAGTTTGATAGAAAGTTTGAAGAAACTACAGGCAGTGTTTGGAAACATGTTGGGGGTTGTGGAAAGGTCAGTGTGTAACAAGCTGAGGGAAGGGGGTTCCCAGTTCACATCTTACTGCTGTTTGGGGCAATGGGAGTTCCCTTTGCATTTCCAGGGAGCTGTGAACCCTCAGGGCTTTCTGCCTGTCTCTGTTTGAACAGTTTCATATGTTTCAACACTCAGACCTCTGGCCCTTGTTGGAATATCAGAATATCTCACTGCCCACCCCCCCCAGTACACACCCCCCCTCAAACCCCCCACCCTGTGTGGGTGTTGTCCCAAGTCTGGAGACTTCCCCACAGTCCCCTGAAAGTTTTTAAACTCCCTCTGAGAAAAAAAAACCTGCCCTTTTAAACCAAAATCCCTGTGGTGCACAGCAAGATCCCACAAGGTGCAGTCAGCTGTGTGGAGTGTTTTTCTTTACTTTGGGAAATGTTTATACAGACAGAGAGAGAAAATAATTAAAATACAAGAAAATGTTTAAATACCACAAGGGCCCAGCATTCCCCCTTCTAAGATTTCACAAACTCTGTCCAGAGATGTCCAACTAAATATTAATTCTGAATATTAAGGGTCATTTAAGAGACTTCTGGATGAGTACATGGGATTTAATAGGATTGAGGGTTATAGGTAAGCCTAGTAGGTACAGATATGATTGTGGGACGAAGGGCCTGTTTGTCCTGTAGCTTTTCTATGATTCTAATGCTTAATTCCTTGGGAAGACAGAGAGAACCTAATTAATTTAAATACTAGAAAATGTTTAAATTAAATAGCACAAGAGCCCAGGATTCCCCCCTTCTCAGATCTCACTGAGAGATTGTTCAGCTAAATATTAATTCCTGGGAGAGAGAGAATAAAAAAGAGAGGGAAATGGAGGGAATGAGAGAGAGAGTAAGTAGAGAGACATAGACAGAATGGGGGAAAAGCTGTGGAGAGGATGGAATGGAAATCTGAACTTTTGAAAACTGAATTGTAAAGACCTCTGAGTTTTATTTAACAATTAGGAACAGCGCTCTGTCTCCCACCCCTGTTATTTTAGATTTAAAACAAACTTACACACAGTTTCATCAATAATTCACTCTCTGCCACCCACCAAAGGGTTAATGTGTTTGTGACTAATTACAAAGCCGGGATATTTTATCCCCAGGGTTTTAAACTCCATCCCTCACCCCACCCCACAATCTAACCAGAACTGGTTCATCCCAGGAAGTGAGGTTAAAATTAAACCTGGATCGGGGATAATAAAGAGACAACAACTCACGTGTGGCCAATAGAACAGGACTCAGTCTATCCATCCTCCTCTGGAGAAAAGCCCCTTGTCCAAGGATTCCCAGTCCCATTGCAGTCTTCACAATTCAAATCCCTGCGGAGAAGAGAAAATCATTCATTAAAATACAAGAACAGGTTTAAATTAAACAGCACAAGGACCCAGGATTCCCCCTTCTCAGATCTTACAGAGAGATTGTCTGACTAGACATTAGTTCTTTGGGGAAAGAGAGAGAAATTTAATTGAATACAAGAAATGGTTTAAATTAAATAGCACAGAAACCCAGGCTTCTCCCTGTCTCAGTAAAATCTACAGATTAATTCTTGGGGGAAGAAACAGAAATATATTAAAATAAAAGAACATTTTTAAATTAAACAGCACAAGTGCCCAGGATTCCCCCTTCTCAAATTTACTGAGAGATTGTCTAACGAGATATTAATTTCTGGGAAAACAGAGGGAGAGAGAGGGAATGTAAAAGAGAGGCAGATAGAGGAAGGAAATGGAGAGAGAGAGAAAGCAGGGAGAAAATAGACAGAATGGGGGAAAAGCGATGGAGAGGATGGAATAAAAGTCTGAAGATCTGAGAACTAAATTGTAAAGGCCTATGTGAGTTTTATTTAACAATTAGGAACAGCGCTCTGTCTCCCACCCCTGTTATTTTAGATTTAAAGCAAACTTTTAAACAGTTTCATTTTACAGATATTTAATTTAATCTTTGCCAACCACCGAAGGGTTAATGTGTTAGTGACTAATTACAAAGCCGGGATATTTTATCCCCAGGGTTTTAAACTCCAGCCCCCACCACACCCCACAATATAACCAGAACTGGTTCATCCGAGGAAGTGAGATTAAAATTAAACCTGGATCGGGGATAATGAAGAGACAACAACTCACGTGTGGCCGATAGAACAGGACTCAGTCTATCCATCCTCCTCTGGAGAAAAGCCCCTTGTCCAAGGATTCCCAGTCCCATTGCAGTCTTCACAATTCAAATCCCTGCGGAGAAGAGAAAATCATTCATTAAAATACAAGAACAGGTTTAAATTAAACAGCACGAGAGCCCAGGATTCCCCCCTTCTCAGTTACACTATCTCTCAGTAATATTCATTCTTGGGGAAAAGACAGAGAAAATAATTAAAATACAAGAAAATATTTCAATTAAACAGCACAGCCAAACCCCAGGATCTCCCCTCTCAGTGACACAATCTCTCAGAACCATCCAAACACAACAAGTCCGTTGTGAAATAGAGAGTAAGAAAGATTGGGACAGTTCCCTCCCTGTGTGTTTCTCTCTGTCTCTCTATCCCACTCCCATTCAGATCTCACTGCCTCTGATATTAAACATTAAATCTGGATCAGGGTCAGAAACAGACACAACTCACCCCCTCCCCAGCCCGGGGTGAAGCTGGGGGACAGACCTCAGTCAGCCCTCCCTCTGGAAGATGCTCCTCTCCCTCGTCCCCCATCACACACATTCCCGTCCTTCGGATCATCGACACGTCCCCAGCTTTCAAAAT
>NC_137357.1:1655000-1680000 GCF_965287045.1 Carcharhinus amblyrhynchos
AAACACACACACTCACAAACAGAGAAGTACACACGCACACACAAAGAGAGAACACACACACACACACAAAGAGGGAAACACACACACACACGTCAATATCTTTTCCCAAAGGTAGGGGAGTCTAAAACTATTCTCTCCCTGTGAGATATGTAGTCACTAATCACTGAATCCAGGCAAAATCACATCCCATTCTTATCCCGGGATCTGCAATGGGATTTTACACTGAAATCCTCGGATATCAGGGACTAGGGATTTTCACAGTAACTTCATTGCTGTGTTAATGTCAGCCTGTTTGTGACACTTGTAAATAAAACTTAAAGTTAACACTCCTGCACTTTCCACCCGCACTCACTCACTCTTGTACACTTACTCAGTCTTACACCACATTACACACTCTGTCTCTCTCACACACGCGCTCTCTCGCACATGCACTCTCTCGCACACGCGTTCTCTCGCACACGCGCTCTCACACTCTCTCTCCACACACACACACACTCTATCTCTCTCTCTCAAACACACTGTCTCTTGCACACACTTTATCCCTTGCACACACACTCTCTCGCACACATATTGTCTCTCACACACAGACTCTGACACTCACACACACTCTCACACACTCTCTCTCACATATCTCTCTCACACACACACTCACATGCTCTCTCACTCTCTCTCTCTCTCGCACACACACTCTCTCTCTCTTCACCCACGCACACTCTCTCACACACACACTCTCTTTCTCACACCACACTCTTTCTCACACAGTCTCTCTCTCACTCTCACCCACACACACTCTCTCACACACTCTCTCTCCCCACACACACACACACACACACACACACACACACTCACTTTTCACACATTAGCTCACACTGTCACACACACACTCTCTCCCGCACACACTCTCTCCCGCACACACACTCTCCTGCACACATTCTCTCCCGCACGCACTCTCTCCCGCACGCACTCTCTCCCGCACACATACGCACTCCTTCTCACACACTCCCTCACATGTGCTCTCTCTCTCACACACACACTTTCTCTCACACACACACAATGTGCACTCTCTCTCAACACATTCTCACTCACACAAGCACTCTTCCACAAACTCTAACACACACACACTCTCTCTCTCTCACACACATTCTCTCTCTCACACACTCTCTCACACACTCTCTTTCACACACACACACTCTCTCTCACACACACACACACCTCTCTCTCTCAACACACACACTCTCCTCTCCCCTCCCCCCTGGCCACTCTCTTTGTCACGCACACACACTCTCTCACGCAAACACACTCTCACGCACACACACACACACTCTCTCTCTCTCGCACACACACACACACACACACACACTCTCTCTCTCACGCACACACACTCTCTCACGCAAACACACTCTCACGCACACACACACACACTCTCTCTCTCTCGCACACACACACACACACACACACACAGACACACTCTCTCTCTCTCCCTCTCTGTCTGTGTACGTCTCGCTCTCTCTCTCTCCTCATACAACATTACAGCACAGTACAGGCCCTTCAGCCCTCAGTGTTGTGCTGAGTTATGTCCAGTTCCAAAATCAGGGTCATTTATAAAGATGACAAACAGCAGTGTCTCCAAAACAGATCCCTGAGGTACACCACTAGTAACTGAAGTCCAGGTTGAATATTTCCTATCAACCACCACCCTCTGTCTTCTATCAGCGAGCCAATTCCTGATCCAAACTGCTAAATCACCCTCAATCCCATGTATCCGTATTTTCTACAGTATCTTACCATGGGGAACCTTATCAAACACTCTCTCTATATATCTGTCTCTCTGTTTCTGTCTGTCTGTCTGTCTCTCTATTTCTGTCTCTCTCTGTATTTCTGTGTGTGTCTCTCTCTCTCCTGCATCTGTCTCTCTCTTTGTGTCTGTCTCTCTCTTTCTGTATCTGCATCTCTCTCTCTCCCTATCTGTATGTGTGTGTGTCTCTCTCGCATCTGTGTGTCTCTCTCTGCATCTGTGTGTCTCTCTCTGCATCTGTCTCTCTCTGTATATCTGTATCTCTCTCTCCCTCTCTCTGTGTCTGTCCGTATCTCTGTGTCTGTCTCTTTCTTTCTCTATTGTGTTTTTCTCTCTGTCTCTCTATCTGTATCTCTCCCCCTGGATCTGTGTGTGTCTCTCTCTCTGTATCTGTATGTCTCACTCTGTATCTGTGCATGTATCTCTCTCTCTCTCTACCTGTATCTATATTTGCCTCTCTCTATTGTGATTCTCATTCTCTCTATCTGTATCTCTCTCTGTGTATCTGTGTGTGTCTCTCTCTTTGTATCTGTGTGTGCATCTCTCTCTCTGTTTGTGTCTCTTTCTCTTTGTCTGTGTGTGTCTCTCTCTCTCTCTATGTGTGTCTCTCTCTATCTTTGTGTGTGTCTCTCTCTAACAGTGTGTGTCTCTTTCTGTATCTCTGTCTGTCTCACTGTATCTGTGTGTGTGTCTCCCTTTCTCTTTCTATCCATCTGTGTCTTTCTCTATCTGAGTTTTTCTCTCCCTCTCTCTCTCTCTCTCTCTCTGTATCTGTATGTCTCACTCTGTGTTTGTGTGAGTCTCTCTCTCTCTGTGACTCTCCCTCTATCTGTGTTTCTCTCTCTATCTCTGTGTGTGTCTTTCTCTCTCTCTCTCTGAATCTGTCTATCTATGTGTGTGTCTCTGTGTGTCTTTCTGTCTCTGTATCTGTGTCTCTCTGTATCTGTCTCTCTCTGTGTCTCTCTCTCTGTATCTGTCTCTGTATCTGTCTCTCTCTGTATCTGTGTGTCTCTCTGTATCTGTGTTTCTCTCTGTATCTGTGTCTTTCTCTGTATCTGTATCTCTCTCTCTGTATCTGTGTCTCTCTGTATCTATGTGTGTCTCTGTATCTGTCTCTCTCTGTATCTGTCTCTCTCTGTATGTCTCTCTCTCTGTATCTGTGTGTCTCTCTGTATCTGTATTTCTCTCTGTATCTGTGTGTGTCTCTGTATCTGTATTTCTCTCTGTATCTGTGTGTCTCTCTGTATCTGTATTTCTCTCTGTATCTGTGTGTCTCTCTGTATCTGTGTTTCTCTCTGTATCTGTGTCTTTCTCTGTATCTGTGTATCTCTCTCTGTATCTGTGTCTCTCTGTATCTATGTGTGTCTCTGTATCTGTCTCTCTCTGTATCTGTCTCTCTCTGTATGTCTCTCTCTCTGTATCTGTGTGTCTCTCTGTATCTGTATTTCTCTCTGTATCTGTGTGTGTCTCTGTATCTGTCTCTCTCTGTATCTCTCTGTCTCTATATCTGTGTCTTTCTGTATCTGTGTCTCTCTGTGTCTGTATCTGTGTGTCTCTGTATCTGTGTGTCTGTCTCTGTATCTGTGTCTCTGTATCTGTGTGTCTCTGTATCTGTGTGTCTCTGTATCTGTGTGTCTCTGTATCTGTGTGTCTCTCTGTGTGTCTCTCTGTATTT
This sequence comes from Carcharhinus amblyrhynchos, assembly GCF_965287045.1. Classification (NCBI taxonomy): domain Eukaryota; kingdom Metazoa; phylum Chordata; class Chondrichthyes; order Carcharhiniformes; family Carcharhinidae; genus Carcharhinus; species Carcharhinus amblyrhynchos. Next base: position 1,658,471 of record NC_137357.1, read on the forward strand.
CTAAGTTGCCCCTTAGTGTTCCAAGTTGCCCCAGAGATGGAGAGACAGGGACACAGGGGAGCCCGAAACGCTACAGAAACAGGAGAAAGGTTTGAAAATGGAGGAATGTTTCTTATCCATCTATAAAAATAACCCACTCTGACAGCAGTTCCATTTCACACTCTCTGCTCAGTCCTGTGTTGGGGGGTGGGTTTAGTGTGGGATCAGTGTTTGCTTTTCCCAAACCGCAGTGAGATTCTCAACAAGGGCAAGAGCTTTCAGTGTTTAAAAATGTAAAGATTACAAATCCAAAGCAGACAGAGAGTGATGAGACCTCACACCTTCAATGTAGTGATTCCCCCAATCTTTCCTTTTGTATATTGCTTCCTTCCTCTGTTTGAAGTATTGGAGACGTAGACATTACTGAAACAATTCAATCTCTCGCGACAATCCCTGTAAACAGCTTCTGGAAACAAATTGACACTTTAATCATCCAAAAAGCTGAATCTCCGTTCAAACATCTCCCTCCCCATATCCTTGTAAATGTAAAGAGAACTCCCATTTCCCCAAAGCAGGAAGATATGGAATGGAATCACCTGAACCTCTCTATCAAAGATAGAAAGTTTCTTTTCTATAAAGTTTATTTATTAGTGTCACAAGTAGGTTCACATTAACACTGGAATAAAGTTACTGTGAAAATCCCCTAGTCCCCACACTCCGGCGCCTGTTCGGGTTACACTGAGGGAGAATTTAGCAGGGTCAATACACCCTAACCAGCACGTCTTTCAGATTGTGGGAGGAAACCGGAGCACCCGGAGGAAACCCACCCAGACACGGGGAGAACATACAGACTCCACACAGACAGTGACCCAACTGGGAATCGAACCCAGGTCCCTGGAGCTGTGTACACATAAGAAATAGGAGCAGGAGTAGGCCATCTAGCCCTTCGCACACTCACACACACACACACACACACACACACACACACACACACACACACACAAAGAGAAACACACACACACACAAAGAGAAAGAAACACACACAAAGGGAGAAACACAGACACACAAAGGGAGAAATGCATGCACACACACACACAAAGACAGAAACACACACACACAGAAATACACACAGTCACAAAGAGAGAAACACACACACACAAGAGAAACACACAGACACGAGAGCAACACACACACACAGAAACACACAAAAAGAGAAACACACACAAGGAGAGAAACACTCACACACACAAAGAGAGAAATACACACACACACAAAGAGAGAAACACACACACACACACAAAGAGAGAAACGCTCACACACACAAAGAGAGAAACGCTCACACACACAAAGGGAGAAACACACACACACACGCACAAAGAGAGAAACACACGCACACACAAAGAGAGAAACACACACACACACAAAGAGAGAAACGCTCACACACACAAAGGGAGAAACACACACACACACGCACAAAGAGAGAAACACACGCACACACAAAGAGAGAAACACTCACACACACAAAGAGAGAAACACACAGAAAGAAACACACGCTCAAAGAAATACATGCACACAAAGAGAGAAAAACACACACATACAAAGAGAGAAACACAGAAAGAGAGAAATACACACACAAAGAGAACACACACACACACTCACAGAGAGAAGCACACACGCACACAAACAGAGAAGCACACACACAAAGAGAGAAACACACACACTCACAAACAGAGAAGCACACACGCACACAAAGAGAAACACACACACAAAGAGAGAAACACACACACTCACAAACAGAGAAGCACACACACTCACAAAGAGAAACACACACACACACAAAGAGAAGCACACACACTCACAAACAGAGAAGCACACACACTCACAAAGAGAAACACACACACACAAAGAGAGAAACACACACACTCACAAACAGAGAAGTACACACGCACACACAAGGAGAGAAACACACACACACACACAAAGAGGGAAACACACACACACACGTCAATATCTTTTCCCAAAGGTAGGGGAGTCTAAAACTATTTCTCTCCCTGTGAGATATGTAGTCACTAATTACTGAATCCAGGCAAAATCACATCCCATTCTTATCCCGGGATCTGCAATGGGATTTTACACTGAAATCCTCGGATATCAGGACTAGGGGATTTTCACAGTAACTTCATTGCTGTGTGAATGTCAGCCTGTTTGTGACACTTGTAAATAAACTTAAAGTTAACACTCCTGCACTTTCCCACCCGCACTCACTCACTCTTGTACACTTACTCAGTCTTACACACATTACACACTCTGTCTCTCTCACACACGTGCTCTCTCGCACACGCACTCTCACACTCTCTCTCCACACACACACACACACACTCTATCTCTCTCCCTCAAACACACTCTCTCGCACACACTTTATCCCTTGCACACACTCTCTCTCGCACACATATTGTCTCTCCCACACAGACTCTCACACACACACACACTCTCACACACACTCCCACTCACACACACTCTCACACACTCTCTCTCACATATTCTCTCTCACACACACACTCACACGCTCTCTCACTCTCTCTCTCTCTCTCACACACACTCTCTTCACCCACACACACTCTCACACACACACTCTCTTTCTCACACACACTCTTTCTCACACAGTCTCTCTCTCACTCTCACCCACACACTCTCTCTCACACACTCTCTCTCTCACACACACACACACACACACACACTAGCTCACACTGTCACACACACGCTCTCTCCTGCACACGCTCTCTCCTGCACACGCTCTCTCTCTCGCACACTCTCTCTTGCAAGCACACTCACTCTCGCACACACTCTCTTGCACACATACGCACTCCTTCTCACACACTCCCTCACATGTGCTCTCTCTCTCACACACACACACTTTCTCTCACACACACACAAATGTGCACTCTCTCTCAAACACATTCTCACTCACACAAGCACTCTTCCACAAACTCTAACACACACACACTCTCTCTCTCACACACACATTCTCTCTCTCACACACACACTTTCTCTCACACACACACAAATGTGCACTCTCTCTCAAACACATTCTCACTCACATAAGCACTCTTCCACAAACTCTAACACACACACACACTCTCTCACACACACTCTCTCTCTCACACACACTCTCTCTCTCACACACACTCTCTCTCACACACACACTCTCTCTCACACACACACACTCCCTCTCACACACACACTCTCTCACACACGCACTCTCTCACACACACACTCTCTCTCACACACACTCTCTCTCACACACACTCTCTCTCACACACACTCTCTCTCACACATACTCTCTCACACACACACACACTCTCTCTCTCACACACACTCTCTAACACACACACACTCTCTCTCACACACACTCTCTCTCACACACACTCTCTAACACACACTCACTCTCTCTCTCATGCACTCTCTCTCTCACGCACTCTCTCTCACACGCACTCTCTCTCACACGCACTCTCTCTCACACACGCACTCTCTCTCTCACGCACACACTCTCTCTCACGCACACACACTCTCTCACGCACACACACTCTCTCACGCACACACACTCTCTCACGCACACACACTCTCTCACGCACACACACTCTCTCTCTCTCGCACACACACACACAGACACACACTCTCTCACACTCTCTCTCTCTCCCTCTCTGTCTGTGTACGTCTCGCTCTCTCTCTCATAGAACATAGAACATTACAGCACAGTACAGGCCCTTCAGCCCTCAGTGTTGTGCTGAGTTATGTCCAATCCCAAGATCAGCGTCATTTATAAAGATGACAAACAGCAGTGTCTCCAAAACAGATCCCTGAGGTACACCACTAGTAACTGAACTCCAGGTTGAATATTTCCTATCAACCACCACCCTCTGTCTTCTATCAGCGAGCCAATTCCTGATCCAAACTGCTAAATCACCCTCAATCCCATGTATGCGTATTTTCTACAGTATCTTACCATGGGGAACCTTATCAAACACTCTCTCTATATATCTGTCTCTCTCTATCTGTCTGTCTGTCTCTGTCTGTCTCTCTCTGTCTATGTAATGAGAAGGGTAGAATTAGGGACCTTGCGGTGAAGGATCCTCTTGGGGAGAGTGATCATTGTATGGTGGAGTTTCTGGTGCAGATGGAGGAGGAGAAAGTGGGTTCCCGGACACGCGTCCTCTGTTTGAACAGAGGGGAGTACGGTAGAATGAGAGAGGAATTGGCGAATGTGGACTGGGGGAGCGCGTTGGAGGGAGGGTCTGTTGAGGAGCAGTGGAGGATCTTTAAGGAGATCTTTCTTGGTGCTCAGCGGAAATTTATTCCGATGGTCAAAAAGGACAGTAGGAGGAGAGGTAATAAGCCGTGGATAACGAAGGAGGTGAAGGAAAGTGTTAAATTAAAAGCGGAGGAATTTAGAGTAGCTAAGAGTAGTGGGCGAGAAGAGGATTGGGAGAGGTTTAAATGTCAACAAAGATTGACAAAGAAGTTGATAAAGGAGGGTAGGAGAAACTATGAAGCTGGGCTAGCACTTAATATAAAAAAGGATAGCAAGAGTTTTTATAAATATATAAAAAGGAAGAGGCTGGCTAGGGTGAACGTTGGTCCTTTAGAGGATGAGAAAGGGGACCTAGTGGTAGGGGATGGGGATATGGCTAAGGTATTGAATAACTTTTTTGTTTCTGTCTTCACGGAGGAGGACGTGAATAATTTGCCGGGTGTTAGAGATGGAAAGGTGGTAGGACTGGAGGGTCTTAATGACATTACTGTTACTAGAAAGGCGGTGCTCGACAGACTGGAGGGGTCTGATTGTGGACAAGTCTCTCTCTCTCTCTCTCTCTATGTGTGACACTGTCTCTGCATCTCTCTCTTTCACTCTCTGTGTCTCACTCTGTCTCTTTCTCTCTCTCTGGGTGGGTATCTCTCTGTCTCTGGGTGTGTGTGCCTCTCTCTCCCTCTCTGTTTATCTGTTTCTCTCTCTGTATCTGCGTCTCTCTATCTGTCTCTCTCTCTATCTGTGTCTCTCTGTCTGTAACTGTGTCTCTCTGTATCTGTCTCACTCTCAGCATCTCTGTCTGGCTCTCTCTGTGTCTGTGTGTGTCTCTTGCTGTGTGTATCTCTCTCTCTCTGTATCTGTGTGCGTGTCTCTCTCTGTATCTGTGTGTGTCTCTCTCTCTGTATCTGTGTGTGTCTCTCTCCCTCTGTATCTGTGTGTGTGTCTCTCTCTGTATCTGTGTCCGTCTCTGTCTGTCTGTCTTTCTCTGTATCTGTATTGTCTCTCTCTCTCTCTGTATCTGTCTGTCTGTCTCTCTATCAGTGTCTGTGTCTCTCACACTCTGTTGTATGTCTCTCTGTGTGTGTGTGTGTCTCTCTCTCTTTGTCACTCTGTCTCTCTGTATCTGTGTGTGCCTCTCTCTCTCTCTCTGTTTATCTGTTTCTCTCTCTGTATCTGCGTCTCTCTATCTGACTCTCTCTCTCTATCTGTATCTCACTGTCTGTAACTGTGTCTCTCTGTATCTGTCTCACTCTCAGCATCTCTGTCTGACTCTCTCTGTGTCTGTGTGTGTCTCTTTCTGTGTGTATCTCTCTCTCTCTGTATCTGTGTGCGTGTCTCTCTCTGTATCTGTGTGTGTGTGTCTCTCTCCCTCTGTATCTGTGTGTGTGTCTCTCTCTGTATCTGTGTGTCTCTCTCCATCTCTGTCTGTCTGTCTTTCTCCGTATCTGTATTGTCTCTCTCTCTCTCTCTGTATCTGTCTGTCTGTCTCTCTATCAGTGTCTGTGTCTCTCTCACACTCTGTTGTGTGTCTCTCTCTGTCTCTGTGTGTGTCTCTCTCTCTTTGTCACTCTGTCTCTCTGTATCTGTGTGTTTCTTTATATATGTGTCCCTCACTGTATTTTTCTCTGTATCTGTTTGTCTCTGTCTCTGTACCGCTGTGTCTCTGTATCTGTGTGTCTCTCTCTGTATTTCTCTCTGTGTCTCTCTGTTTCCACGTCTGTGTGTCTGTCACTGTATTTCTCCCTGTGTTTCTCTCTTTCTGTCTGTATATGTGTCTCACTCTGTATCTGTGTCTCTCTCTCTCTGTATCTTTGTGTCTCTGTCTCTCTCTCTCTGTATCTGTGTGTCTCTGTATTCTGAAATTGCCCCTTAAGTGTCCCACGTTGTGAAGGTTGGGGGGATTGGCCATGCTAAATTGCCCCAGAGATGGAGAGACAGGGACACAGGGGAGCCCGAAACGCTACAGAAACAGGAGAAAGGTTTGAAAATGGAGGAATGTTTCTTATCCATCTATAAAAATAACCCACTCTGACAGCAGTTCCATTTCACACTCTCTGCTCAGTCCTGTGTTGGGGGGGGTTTAGTGTAGGATCAGTGTTTGCTTTTCCCAAACCGCAGTGAGATTCCCAACAAGGGCAAGAGGTTTCAGTGTTTAAAAATGTAAAGATTACAAATCCAAAGCAGACAGAGAGTGATGAGACCTCACACCTTCAATGTAGTGATTCCCCCAATCTTTCCTTTTGTATATTGCTTCCTTCCTCTGTTTGAAGTTTTGGAGACGTAGACATTACTGAAACAATTCAATCTCTCGCGACAATCCCTGTAAACAGCTTCTGGAAACAAATTGACACTTTAATCATCCAAAAAGCTGAATCTCCATTCAAACATCTCCCTCCCCATATCCTTGTAAATGTAAAGATAATTCCCATTTCGCCAAAGCAGGAAGATATGGAATGGAATCACCTGAACCTCTCTATCAAAGATAGAAAGTTTCTTTTCTATAAAGTTTATTTATTAGTGTCACAAGTAGGTTCACATTAACACTGGAATAAAGTTACTGTGAAAATCCCCTAGTCCCCACACTCCGGCGCCTGTTCGGGTTACACTGAGGGAGAATTTAGCAGGGTCAATACACCCTAACCAGCACGTCTTTCAGATTGTGGGAGGAAACCGGAGCACCCGGAGGAAACCCACCCAGACACGGGGAGAACATACAGACTCCACACAGACAGTGACCCAAGCTGGGAATCGAAGCCGGGTCCCTGGAGCTGTGTACACAAGAACATAAGAAATAGGAGCAGGAGTAGGCCATCTAGCCCTTCGCACACTCACACACACACACACACACACACAAAGAGAAAGAAACACACACAAAGGGAGAAACGCATGCACACACACACACAAAGACAGAAACACACACAGACCAACACACACACACACAGAAATACACACAGTCACAACGAGAGAAACACACACACACAAGAGAAACACACACACACGAGAGTAACACACCAAAAGAGAAACACACACAAGGAGAGAAACACTCACACACACAAAGAGAGAAACACACACACACACAAAGAGAGAAACACGCACACACAAAAAGAGAAACACACACAAGGAGAGAAACACTCACACACACAAAGAGAGAAACACACGCACACACAAAGAGAGAAACACACGCACACACAAAGAGAGAAACACACACACAAAGAAACACACGCTCAAAGAAATACATGCACACAAAGAGAGAAAAACACACACATACAAAGAGAGAAACACAGAAAGAGAGAAACACACACACAAAGAGAACACACACACACACAAAGAAAGAAACACACACACTCACAAAGAGAGAAGCACACACGCACACAAAGAGAAGCACACACACACAAAGAGAAACACACACTCACAAACAGAGAAGTACACACGCACACACAAAGAGAGAAACACACACACACACAAAGAGGGAAACACACACACACACGTCAATATCTTTTCCCAAAGGTAGGGGAGTCTAAAACTATTTCTCTCCCTGTAAGATATGTAGTCACTAATTACTGAATCCAGGCAAAATCACATCCCATTCTTATCCCGGGATCTGCAATGGGATTTTACACTGAAATCCTCGGATATCAGGACTAGGGGATTTTCACAGTAACTTCATTGCTGTGTTAATGTCAGCCTGTTTGTGACACTTGTAAATGAACTTAAAGTTAACACTCCTGCACTTTCCCACCCGCACTCACTCACTCTTGTCCACTTACTCAGTCTTACACACATTACACACTCTGTCTCTCTCACACACACGCTCTCTCTCGCACACGCACTCTCTCGCACACGCGCTCTCTCGCACACTCACTCTCACACTCTCTCTCCACACACACACACACACTCTCTATCTCTCTCTCTCAAACACACTCTCTCTTGCACACACTTTATCCCTTGCACACACACTCTCTCGCACAAATATTGTCTCTCACACACAGACTCTGACACACACACACACACACTCTCACACACACTCCCACTGACACACACTCTCACACACTGTCTCTCACATATTCTCTCTCACACACACACTCACACGCTCTCTCACTCTCTCTCTCTCTCTCACTCACACACACACTCTCTTCACCAACACACACTGTCTCTCACACACTCTCTCTCTCTCTCTTCACCCACACACACTCTCACACACACACTCTCTTTCTCACACACACTCTTTCTCACACAGTCTCTCTCTCACTCTCACCCACACACTCTCTCTCACACACACACACACACACACACACACACACACACTTTCACACATTAGCTCACACATTAGCTCACACTGTCACACACACACTCCCTCCTGCACACACTCCCTCCTGCGCACACTCTCTCCTGCGCACACTCTCTCCTGCGCACACTCTCTCCTGCGCACACTCTCTCCTGCGCACACTCTCTCCTGCGCACACTCTCTCCTGCGCACACTCTCTCCTGCACACACTCTCTCTCGCGCACTCTTTCTTGCACACACACTCTCTCTCGCGCACACATACGCACTCCTTCTCACACACTCCCTCACATGTGCTCTCTCTCTCACACACACACTTTCTCTCACACACACACAAATGTGCACTCTCTCTCAAACACATTCTCACTCACACAAGCACTCTTCCACAAACTCTAACACACACACACACTCTCTCTCACACACACATTCTCTCTCACACACACACTCTCTCTCACACACACTCTCTCTCACACACACTCTCTCTCACACACATACTCTCTCTCTCACACACATACTCTCTCTCACACACACACACTCTCTCACACGCACTCTCTCTCACACGCACACTCTCTCACACGCACACTCTCTCACACGCACTCTCTCTCACACGCACTCTCTCTCACACGCACTCTCTCTCTCACGCACTCTCTCTCTCACGCACACACACTCTCTCACGCAAACACACTCTCACACACACACACACACACACTCTCTCTCGCACACACACACACAGACACACACTCTCTCTCTCTCCCTCTCTGTCTGTGTACGTCTCGCTCTCTCTCTCTCTCTCATAGAACATTACAGCACAGTACAGGCCCTTCAGCCTGTGTGTTAGTGTGGGATCAGTGTTTGCTTTTCCCAAACCGCAGTGAGATTCCCAACAAGGGCAAGAGCTTTCAGTGTTTAAAAATGTAAAGATTACAAAACCAAAGCAGACAGAGAGTGATGAGACCTCACACCTTCAATGTAGTGATTCCCCCAATCTTTCCTTTTGTATATTGCTTCCTTCCTCTGTTTGAAGTTTTGGAGGCGTAGACATTACTGAAACAATTCAATCTCTCGCGACAATCCCTGTAAACAGCTTCTGGAAACAAATTGACACTTTAATCACCCAAAAAGCTGAATCTCCATTCAAACATCTCCCTCCCCATATCCTTGTAAATGTAAAGAGAACTCCCATTTCCCCAAAGCAGGAAGATATGGAATGGAATCACCTGAACCTCTCTATCAAAGATAGAAAGTTTCTTTTCTATAAAGTTTATTTATTAGTGTCACAAGTAGGTTCACATTAACACTGGAATAAAGTTACTGTGAAAATCCCCTAGTGCCCACACTCCGGCGCCTGTTCGGGTTACACTGAGGGAGAATTTAGCAGGGTCAATACACCCTAACCAGCACGTCTTTCAGATTGTGGGAGGAAACCGGAGCACCCGGAGGAAACCCACCCAGACACGGGGAGAACATACAGACTCCACACAGACAGTGACCCAAGCTGGGAATCGAACCCGGGTCCCTGGAGCTGTGTACACAAGAACATAAGAAATAGGAGCAGGAGTAGGCCATCTAGCCCTTCGCACACTCACACACACACACTCACAGAGAAGCACACACACACAAAGAGAAACACACACACAGAGAAACACAGACACAAAAAGAGAAACACAGACACACAAAGAAAGAAATACACACACACAGAGCAACACGCACACAGATATACACACACAGACAAAGAGAGTAATACACACAAACACAAAGAGAGAAAGAAGACAGACACACGAGAGAAACACACATGCACAGCAACACACACACACACACAAAGCGAGAAACACACAGAAACACGCACACAGAGAAACACACACACACTGAAACACGCACACACTGAAACTCAGGCACACAAAGAGAGAAGCACAAACACACACACACACACAAATAGAGAAATACACACACACAAACAGACACACAGAGAAACACACACACACACAAAGAGAGAGACACACACGCACACACAGAAAAACACACGCACACACAGAGAAATGCACACGCACACACAGAGAAACACACACACGCACACAGAAACAGAGAGCGAGAGAAAGAGAAACACACGCACACACACACACAGAAACACACACACAAAGAGAGAAACACACACAGACACACTGAAACACACATATAAAAAGAAAGAAACACATGCACACACAAAGAGGCAAACACACACACACAAAGAGAGAAACACACACACACAAAGAGAGAAACACACACACACACAAAGAGACAAACACATACACACAAAGAGAGAAACACGCACACAAAGAGAGAAACACACACAGAAAGAGAGAAACACACACAGAAAGAGAGGAACACACACATACACAGAAACACACTAGCAGAGAAACACACACACAGGGAAACACACACACACAAATACACACACACAAAACACACGCACACAAAGAGAGAAACACACATGCACACAGAGAGAAAAACACACACAAAGAGAGAAACACACACACACACAAAGAGCGAAACACACACACACATACAGAGAAACACACACACACAGAGAAACACGCACACACACACAGAAAGAGAGAAACACACACACAGAGGGAAATACACACACGCGCACACACACACACACACGTCAATGTCTTTTCCCAAAGGTAGGGGAGTATAAAACTAGAGGGCAGGGGTTTAAGGTGAGAGGGGAGAGATACAAAAGTGTCCAGAGGGACAATTTTTTCACACAGAGGGTGGTGAGTGTCTGGAACAAGCTGTCAGAGGTAATAGTAGAGAGGGATACAATCTTGTCTTCTAAAAAATATTGAGACAGTTCCATGGGTAAGATGGGTACAGAGGGATATGGGCCAAATGTGGGCCATTGGGATTAGCTTAGGAGTTAAAAAAGGGGCAGCATGGGCAAGTGGGGCTGAAGGGCCTGTTTCCATGCTGTAAACCTCTGTGACTTTATGACTTACCCTCTCCCTCCCCCTGGTCTCTCTGCCTTCTCTCCTCACCCTCCACCACCCCCTCTCTCTGTATGTTAGTCTGTACGTCTATATGTGTGTATGTAATTCTTTCTGTGTGTGCATCTGTGTTTCTCTCTTTGTGTGTGTGTTTCAAAGAACAAAAACAGCCCGGGAAACAGGCCCTTCGGCCCAACGAGCCCACACTGCCATTTTACCATTACCAGTCCCCCCTCCACCCATGACCCTTATCTATGTTGTGTTTATGTGTGTGTTTGTGTGTGTGTGTGTTTCTCTGTATGTGTTTCTGTGTTTGTGTGTGTTTTTTTTTCTCTTTGTGTGTTTTTTTCTCTGTGTGTGTGTGTTTCTCTTTGTGTGTTTGTGCTTCTGTGTGTGTGTGTGTTTTTCTCTTTATGTGCTTGTGTGTTTCTGTGTGTGTGTGCATGTGTGTGTGTTTGTTTGTGTGTTTGTGTTTCTCTCTTTGTGTGTGTCTGGTTTTTTTTTCTCTTTATGTGCTTGTGTGTTTCTGTGTGTGTGTGTTTATCTGTGTGTGCGTGTGTTTCTCTCTTTGTGTGTGGTGTTTCTCTCTTTGAGAAATAGGAAATAGGAGCAGGAGTAGGCCATCTAGCCCTTCACACACACACACAGTGTTTCTCTCTTTGTGTGGGTGTGTGTTTCTCTCTGTGTTTCTCTATGTGTGTCTGTGTTTCTGTGTGTGTTTGTTTCTCTCTGTGTGTGTTTCTCGTGTGTGTGTGTGTGTTTCTCCCTTTGTGTGTGTGTGTATTTTTCTCTCTTTGTGTGTGTGTGTGTGTTTCTCTCTGTGTGTGTGTTTCTCTGTGTGTGTGTGTGTGTTTCTCTGTGTGTGTGTGTGTGTTTCTCTCTTGTGTGTATGCATGTTTTTCTCTTTGTGTGTGTGTTTATGTATGCGTGTTTCTCTCTTTCTGTGTGTGTGTGTTTCTGTATGTGTATGTGTGTTTCTCTGTGTTTGTGTCCGTGTGTTTCTCTGTGTGTGTGTTTCTCTCTTTGTGTGTGTGTGTTTTTCTTCTTTGTGTTTTTTCTCTATGTGTGTATCTGTGTGTGTCTCTCTGTATCTGTGTGTCTCTCTCTCACTCTATCTGTATGTCTCTCTGTCTGTATCTGTTGTGTCTATCTCTCTCTGCATCTGTGTGTGTGTCACTCTCTCTCTGTATCTCTCTCTCCTTCTCTTTCTGTATCTGTGTGTGTCTCTCTCTATATCTGTGTGTCTCTCTCTGCATCTGTGTGTCTCTGTCTCTCTGTATCTGTGTGTGTCTCTCTCTTTGTATCTGTGTCTCTCGCTCTATCTGTATGTCTCCATCTCTCTGTATCTGTGTGTCTCTCTCTCTCTTTCTCTCTGTCTCTCTCTCTCTCTCTCTCTCTGTCTCTCATGTGTGACAATCTCTCTTTGCGTCTCTCTCTTTCACCCTCTGTGTCTCACTCTGTCTCTTTCTCTCTCTCTGGATGGGTATCTCTCTGTCTCTGGGTGTGTGTGTGTCTCTCTCTCTGTTTCTCTGCTTATCTCTCTGTATCTGTGTTTCTCTCTATCTGTCTGTATGTCTCTCTCTCTCTGTCTCTCTATTGGCGTCTCTCTGTCTGTATCTGTGTCTCCCCCTTTCACTCTGTATCTGTGCGTCTCTCTCTCTCTCTCTGTGTATCTGTCTCACTCTCAGCATCTCTGTCTCTCTCTCTCTGTGTCTGTGTGTCTCTCTCTGTGTCTGTGTGTGTCTCTCTCCCTCTCTGTCTGTCTGTCTTTCTCTGTATCTCTCTCTCTCTCTCTCTGTATCTGTCTGTCTCTCTCTGTATCCGTGCCTGTGTCTCTCTCTCTCACTCTGTTGCGTGTGTCTCTCTCTGTCTCTGCGTGTGTGTGTCTCTGTATCTGTGTGTTTCTTTATTTGTGTGTCCCTCTCTGTATTTTTCTCTGTCTCTCTGTATCTGTTTGTCTCTGTCTCTGTATCGCTGTGTCTCTGTATCGGTGTGTCCCTCTCTGTATTTCTCTCTGTGTCCCTCTGTTTCCACGTCTGTGTGTCTGTCACTGTATTTCTCCCTGTGTTTCTCTCTTTCTGTCTGTATATGGTTGTCTCTCTCTCTGTGTCTGTGTGTCTCTCTGTCTCTCTCTCTCTGTATCTGTGTGTCTCTCTGTATCTGTGTGTCTCTGTATTCCAAAATTGCCCCTTAATTTCCCAAGTTGTGAAGGTTGGGGGGATTGTCCATGCTAAATTACCCCAGAGATGGAGAGATGTGTGTGCCTCTCTCTCTTTATGTGTGTCTATCTCTCTTTGAATGTGTGTGTTTTTGTGTTTGTCTGTGTGTGTGTATATGTGTGTGTCTCTCTCTCTCTGTCTCTCTCATTCTGCCTCTCTCTCTCTGTATCTCTGGTATGTGTGTCCCTCTGTATCTATGTCTCTCTCTCTGTGTCTCTTTCTCTCCCTGTCTCTCTCTCTATCTATGTCTCTCTCTCTGTCTCTTTCTCTCTCTGTATCTCTCTCTCTCCTTCCCTGTTTCTCTCCCTGTCACTATCTCTCTCCCTCTTTGTGTGCATGTCTCTCTCTCTGTCTCTCTCTGCCTCTATCTCTCTCTCTCTCTGCATCTGTCTCTCTCTTTATATCTGGCTCTGTCTGTATCTATGTGTGTGTGTCTCTCTCTCTGCGTCTCTGTGTGTGTCTCTCTGTATCTGTGTGTGTCTTTCTCTATCTGTGTGTGTCTCACTGTATCTGAGTGTCTCTCTCTCTCACTCTGTCTGTATGTCTCCCTCTCTGTATCTGTTGTGTCTATCTCTCTCTGAATCTGTGTGTGTGTGTATCTCTCTCTCTGCATCTGTGTGTGCGTGTCTCTCTCTCTCTGTATCTGTGTGTGTGTTTGTCTCTGTATCTGTGTGTGCGTGTCTCTCTCTCTCTGTATCTGTGTGTGCGTCCCTCTCTCTCTGTATCTCTTTCTCTCTCTCTCTGTATGTGTGTGTCTCTCTGTATCTGTGTGTCTCTGTCTTTTTGTATCTGTGTGTCTCTGTAACTGTGTGTGTGTCTCTCTGTTTCTGTGTGTCTCTGTCTTTATGTATCTGTGTGTCTCTGTAACTGTGTGTCTCTGTAACTGTGTGTCTCTGTAACTGTGTGTGTGTCTCTCTGTATCTGTGTGTCTCTGTCTTTTTGTTTCTGTGTGTCTCTGTAACTGTGTGTGTGTCTCTCTGTATCTGTGTGTCTCTCTCTTTTTGTTTCTGTGTGTCTCTGTAACTGTGTGTGTCTCTCTGTATCTGTGTGTCTCTGTCTTTTTTGTATCTGTGTGTCTCTGTAACTGTGTGTGTGTCTCTCTGTATCTGTGTGTGTCTCTCTTTTTGTATCTGTGTGTCTCTCGCTCTACCTTTATGTCTCCATCTCTCTGTATCTGTGTGTGGCTCTATCTTTCTCTCTGTCTCTCTCTCTCTCACTCTCCCCCTGTCTCTCTCTTTCTCTCTCTGTCTCCCTCTCTCTGCCTCTGTATGTGTGACACTCTCTCTCTCTGCGTCTCTCTCTTTCACTCTCTGTGTCTCACTCTGTCTCTCTCTCTCTCTCTCTGGGTGGGTATCTCTCTGTCTCTCGGTGTGTCTCTCTCTGTCTCTGTCTCTCTGTTTATCTGTTTCTCTCTCTGTCTCTCTGTTTCTCTGTTTCTCTCTCTGTATCTGTGTCTCTCTCTGTCTCTCTATCTGTCTGTGTTTCTCTGTCTGTATCTGAGTCGCCCCTTTCACTCTGTATCTGTGTGTCTCTTTCTCTCTCTGTATCTGTCTCACTCTCAGCATCTCTGTCTCTCTCTCTGTGTGTCTGTGTGTGTCTCTTTCTGTGTGTGTCTCTCTCTGTATCTGTGTGTCTCTTTCTCTCTCTGTATCTGTCTCACTCTCAGCATCTCTGTCTCTCTCTCTGTGTGTCTGTGTGTGTCTCTTTCTGTGTGTGTCTCTCTCTGTATCTGTGTGTGTCTCGCTCCCTCTCTGTCTGTCTGTCTTTCTCTGTATCTGTCTCTCTCTCTCTGTATCTGTCTGTCTGTCTCTCTCAGTATCTGTGTCTATGTCTCTCTCTCTCACTCTGTTGTGTCTGTCTGTCTCTCTGTCTCTGTGTGTGTGTCTCTCTCTTTGACACTCTGTATCTGTGTCTCTCTGTATCTGTGTGTTTCTTTATATATGTGTCCCTCTCTGTATTTTTCTCTGTCTCTCTGTATCTGTTTGTCTCTGTCTCTGTATCACTGTGTCTCTGTATCTGTGTGTCCCTCTCTGTATTTCTCTGTGTCCCTCTGTTTCCACGTCTGTGTGTCTGTCACTGTATTTCTCCCTGTGTTTCTCTCTTTCTGTCTGTATATGTGTGTCACTCTGTATCTGTGTGTGTCTCTCTCTGTATCTGTGTGTCTCTCTCTTTTTGTATCTGTGTGTCTCTCGCTCTACCTTTGTCTCCATCTCTCTGTATCTGTGTGTGGCTCTATCTTTCTCTCTATCTCACTCTCTCTCTCTCTCACTCTCCCCCTGTCTCTCTCTTTCTCTCTCTGTCTCCCTCTCTCTCTGTCTCCCTCTCTCTGCCTCTGTATGTGTGACACTCTCTCTCTGCGTCTCTCTCTTTCACTCTCTATGTCTCACTCTGTCTCTCTCTCTCTCTCTCTCTCTCTCTGGGTGGGTATCTCTCTGTCTCTGGGTGTGTCTCTCTCTCTCTCTATCTATCTGTGTCTCTCAGTCTGTATCTGTGTCTCCCCTTTCACTCTGTATCTGTGTGTCTCTTTCTCTCTCTGTATCTGTCTCACTCTCAGCATCTCTGCCTCTCTCTCTCTGTGTCTGTGTGTGTCTCTTTCTGTGTTTGTCTCGCTCTGTGTCTGTGTGTGTGTCTCTCCCTCTCTGTCTGTCTGTCTTTCTCTGTATCTGTCTCTCTCTCTCTGTGTATCTGTCTGTCTGTCTCTCTCAGTATCTGTGTCTATGTCTCTCTCTCTCACTCTGTTGTGTGTGTCTGTCTCTCTGTCTCTGTGTGTGTGTCTCTCTCTTTGACACTCTGTATCTGTGTCTCTCTGTATCTGTGTGTTTCTTTATATATGTGTCCCTCTCTGTATTTTTCTCTGTCTCTCTGTATCTGTTTGTCTCTGTCCCTGTATCACTGTGTCTCTGTATCTGTGTGTCCCTCTCTGTATTTCTCTCTGTGTCTCTCTGTTTCCACGTCTGTGTGTCTATCACTGTATTTCTCCCTGTGTTTCTCTCTTTCTGTCTGTATATGTGTGTCACTCTGTATCTGTGTGTCTCTCTCTCTGTATGTGTGTGTGTTTCTCTCTTTGTGTGTGTGTGTTTCGCTCTGTGTGCATGTGTTTCTGTGTGTGTGTGTTCTCTTTGTGTTTGTCTCTTTGTGCATCTGTGTTTCTCTCTTTGTGTTTGTGTGTGTTTGCGTGTGTGTTTCTCTTTCTATGTGTGTGTGTCTCTCGCTTTGTGTGTGCGTGTGCTTCTCTCTGTGTCTTTCTGTGTGTGTGTGTTTCTGTATGTGTGTGCTTGTGTTTCTGTGTGTGTGTGTTTCTCTCTTTGTGTGTGTGTGTTTCTCTCTTTGTTTGTGTGTGTGTGTCTTTTTTTTCTCTTTGTGTCTCTGTGTTTCTCTATTTGTGTGTGTTTGTGTGTGTGTGTGTATTTCTCTCTTGTGTATCTGTTTGTATGTGTGTATTTTTCTGTGTGTGTGTGTATCTGTGTTTCTCTCTTTTTGTGTGTGTCTGTTTCTAACTCTGTGTGTGTGTGTTTCTCTCTTTGTGTGTTTGTGCTCATCTATTTGTGTGCTTGTGTGTTTCTCTCTTTGTGTGTGCGTGTGTTTTCTCTCTTTTTGTGTGTGTGTTTCTCTTTGTGTGTGTGTTTGTTCTCTTTATGTTTTTTTCTCTTGTGTGTATGTGTCTTTCTCTCTCTTTGTGTGTGTTTCTCTCTTTGTGTGTGTGTGTTTCTCTCTTTGTGTGTGTGTGTGTGTTTCTCTCATTGTGTGTGTGTGTGTTTCTCTCTTTGTGTGTATGTGTGTGTGTGTTTCAGTGTGTTTTTCTTTATGTTTTTTTCTCTTTATGTGTTTCTCTCTTTGTGTGTGTTTCTTTGTATGTTTCTGTGTGTCTGTTTCTTTGTGTGTGTGTGTGTTTCTCTGTATGTGTGTTTCTGTGTGTGTGTGTGTGTATGTTTCTGCATGTGTGTTTGTTTCTCTCTGTGTGTGTCCGTGTGGCTGTGTGTGTTTCTGTGTGGGTGTGTGTGTGTGGGTGTTTCTGCGTGAGTATGTGCGTGTTTTTCTCTTTGTGTGTGTGTGTTTCTCTCTTTGTGTGTGTCTGTGTGTTTCTGCGTGAGTGTGTGTGTGTTTCTCTCTTTGTGTGTGTGTTTTTTCTCTATGTTTTATTTTCTCTTTGCGTGTATGTGTTTCTCTCTTTGTGTGTGTTTCAGTGTGTATGTGTTTCTCTCTGCCTGTGTGTGTGTGTGTGTTTCTCTCTTTCTGTGTGTGTGTGTGTTTCTCTCTTTCTGTGTGTGTGTGTCTGTTTCTCTCTTTGTGTATGTGTGTTTCTCTTTGTGTGTGTATGTGTTTCTCTCTTGTGTGTATGTGTGTTTCTCTGTTTCTGTATGTGTATGTGTGTTTCTCTGTGTTTGTGTCCGTGTGTTTCTCTGTGTGTGTGATTCTCTTTTTGTGTGTGTGTGTTTTTCTTCTTTGTGTTTTTTCTCTATGTGTGTATCTGGGTGTGTCTCTCTGTATTTGTGTGTCTCTCTCTCACACTCTATCTGTATGTCTCTCTGTCTGTATCTGTTGTGTCTATCTCTCTCTGCATCTGTGTGTGTGTCACTCTCTCTCTGTATCTCTCTCTCCTTCTCTCTCTGTATCTGTGTGTGTCTCTCTCTATATCTGTGTGTCTCTCTCTGCATCTAAGTGTCTCTGTCTCTCTGTATCTGTGTGTGTCTCTCTCTTTGTATCTGTGTCTCTCGCTCTATCTGTATGTCTCCATCTCTCTGTATCTGTGAGTCTCTCTCTCTTTTTCTCTCTGTCTCTCTCTCTCTCTGTATCTCTCTCTCCTTCTCTCTCTGTATCTGTGTGTGTCTCTCTCTATATCTGTGTGTCTCTCTCTGCATCTAAGTGTCTCTGTCTCTCTGTATCTGTGTGTGTCTCTCTGTATCTGTGTCTCTCTCTCTTTGTATCTGTGTCTCTCGCTCTATCTGTATGTCTCCATCTCTCTGTATCTGTGCTGTGTGTGTCTCTCTCTCTTTCTCTCTCTCTCTGTCTCTCATGTGTGACACTCTCGCTTTGCGTCTCTCTCTTTCACCCTCTGTGTCTCACTCTGTCTCTTTCTCTCTCTCTGGATGGGTATCTCTCTGTCTCTGGGTGTGTGTGTGTCTCTCTCTCTGTTTCTCTGTTTATCTCTCTGTATCTGTGTCTCTCTCTATCTGTCTGTATGTCTCTCTCTCTCTCTGTCTCTCTATTGGCGTCTCTCTGTCTGTATCTGTGTCTCCCCCTTTCACTCTGTATCTGTGCGTCTCTCTCTCTCTCTGTATCTATCTCACTCTCAGCATCTCTGTCTCTCTCTCTCTGTGTCTGTGTGTGTCTCTTTCTGTGTCTGTGTGTGCGTCTCTCCCTCTCTGTCTGTCTGTCTTTCTCTGTATCTCTCTCTCTCTCTCTCTCTCTGTATCTGTCTGTCTCTCTCTGTATCCGTGCCTGTGTCTCTCTCTCACTCTGTTGTGTGTGTGTCTCTCTCTCTGTCTCTGCGTGTGTGTCTCTCTGTATCTGTGTGTTTCTTTATATATGTGTCCCTCTCTGTATTTTTCTCTGTCTCTCTGCATCTGTTTGTCTCTGTCTCTGTATCGGTGTGTCCCTCTCTGTATTTCTCTCTGTGTCTCTCTGTGTCCCTCTGTTTCCACGTCTGTGTGTCTGTCACTGTATTTCTCCCTGTGTTTCTCTCTTTCTGTCTGTATATGGTTGTCTCTCTCTCTGTGTCTGTGTGTCTCTCTGTCTCTCTCTCTCTGTATCTGTGTGTCTCTCTGTATCTGTGTGTCTCTGTATTCCGAAATTGCCCCTTAATTTCCCAAGTTGTGAAGGTTGGGGGGATTGTCCATGCTAAATTACCCCAGAGATGGAGAGATGTGTGTGCCTCTCTCTCTTTGTGTGTGTCTATCTCTCTTTGAATGTGTGTGTTTTTGTGTTTGTGTGTGTGTACATGTGTGTGTGTCTCTCTCTGTCTCTCTCATTCTGCTTCTCTCTCATTCTGCTTCTCTCTCTCTGTGTCTCTTGTATGTGTGTCCCTCTGTATCTATGCCTCTCTCTCTCTCTGTCTCTTTCTCTCCCTGTCTCTCTCTCTATCTATGTCTCTCTCTCTGTCTCTTTCTCTCTCTCTCTCCTTCCCTGTCTCTCTCCCTGTCACTATCTCTCTCCCTCTTTGCGTGCATGTCTCTCTCTCTCTCAGTGTCTCTCTCTGCATCTGTCTCTCTCTCTCTGTATCTGTCTCTCTCTTTATATCTGGCTCTGTCTGTATCTATGTGTGTGTGTCTCTCTCTCTGCGTCTCTGTGTGTGTCTCTCTGTATCTGTGTGTGTCTTTCTCTATCTGTGTGTGTCTCACTGTATCTGAGTGTCTCTCTCTCTCACTCTGTCTGTATGTCTCCCTCTCTGTATCTGTTGTGTCTATCTCTCTCTGAATCTGTGTGTGTGTGTGTGTCTCTCTCTCTGCATCTGTGTGTGTGTCTCTCTCTCTCTCTGTATCTGTGTGTGTGTTTGTCTCTGTATCTGTGTGTGCGTGTCTCTCTCTCTCTGTATCTGTGTGTGTGTCCCTCTCTCTCTCTGTATCTCTTTCTCTCTCTCTCTGTATCTGTGTGTCTCTAACTGTGTGTGTCTCTCTGTATCTGTGTGTCTCTCTGTATCTGTGTCTCTCTCTCTTTTTATATCTGTGTGTCTCTCGCTCTACCTTTATGTCTCCATCTCTCTGTATCTTTGTGTGGCTCTATCTTTCTCTCTGTCTCTCTCTCTCTCTCACTCTTCCCCTGTCTCTCTCTTTCTCTCTCTGTCTCCCTCTCTCTCTGTCTCTGTATGTGTGACACTCTCTCTCTCTGCGTCTCTCTCTTTCACTCTCTGTGTCTCACTCTGTCTCTCTCTCTCTCTCTCTGGGTGGGTATCTCTCTGTCTCTGGGTGTGTCTCTCTCTGTCTCTGTCTCTCTGTTTATCTGTTTCTCTCTCTGTATCTGTGTCTCTCTCTGTCTCTCTCTCTCTATCTATCTGTGTCTCTCAGTCTGTATCTGAGTCTCCCCCTTTCACTCTGTATCTGTGTGTCTCTTTCTCTCTCTGTATCTGCCTCACTCTCAGCATCTCTGTCTCTCTCTCTCTGTGTCTGTGTGTGTCTCTGTGTTTGTCTCTCTCTGTATCTGTCTGTGTGTCTCTCTCTGTATCTGTGTGTGTCTCTCTCCCTCTCTGTCTGTCTGTCTTTCTCTGTATCTGTCTCTCTCTCTGTATCTGTCTGTCTGCCTCTCTCAGTATCCGTGTCTATGTCTCTCTCTCTCACTCTGTTGTGTGTGTCTGTCTCTCTGTCTCTGTGTGTGTGTCTCTCTCTTTGACACTCTGTATCTGTGTCTCTCTGTATCTGTGTGTTTCTTTATATATGTGTCCCTCTCTGTATTTTTCTCTGCCTCTCTGTATCTGTTTGTCTCTGTCCCTGTATCACTGTGTCTCTGTATCTGAGTGTCCCTCTCTGTTTCCACGTCTGTGTTTCTGTCACTGTATTTCTCCCTGTGTTTCTCTCTTTCTGTCTGTATATGTGTGTCACTCTGTATCTGTGTGTCTCTCTCTCTGTATGTGTGTGTGTACGTTTCTCTCTTTGTGTGTGTGTTTCTCTCTTTGTGTCTATGTGTGTGTTTCTCTCTTTGTGTGTGTGCATTTCTCTCTGTGTGTGCATGTGTTTCTGTGTGTGTGTGTTCTCTTTGTGTTTGTCTCTTTGTGCATCTGTGTTTCTCTCTTTGTGTTTGTGTGTGTTTGCGTGTGTGTTTCTCTTTCTATGTGTGTGTGTGTCTCT
>NC_137357.1:1682500-1715000 GCF_965287045.1 Carcharhinus amblyrhynchos
TGGAGCAGTTCCGACAGATCGGAGGGTGGCTAATGTAACCCCACTATTTAAAATAATCTTTGAACTTGTGCGTAATCTATCACAGAACACAGGCAGCGTGGGTTTATCTAGAATGACGGGATAGTGTCGGCGTGGAGAAGTTATTCCTTCAAATGGGAATCAGTGTAGTTTTGAAATGTGTTGAGGGTTTCTGCCTCTCCCCATTCAATCTTCCCCAACCTCTCTACCGAGGTTCCTTCTCACTTTCTACCAGACACTGATTTGTGTTGGAGAGCCGGGTGCAGAGGAGATTGAAATGAAACAGACAGACAGTTCACTCTAACACTGAGAAATGGGAAGCGATGCATTTTGGACAATAAGTTGAGGAGAGAAACCATAAACCAACTGGGAACGAGTGAAATTGTGTGTAGGTAAAGGGAGACCTTTTATACCTCTCTCAATCTGTGTCTCTCTCTGTTTCTCACTCTCTGTGTCTGGGTCTTCTCTCTCCATCTCTCCCTCTCTGGGAATCTGTGAAAAATACCCACAAATATCAGTCAGCCGTTTGCCGTTTCTTCCCAGTGTCCGTTTGATGTGAACACAGCACTGAGATATTTCGGACACAGTTGTCTCCTCACTAAGGGAACATTCGGATGAGGCAGAGTCGATTCAGAAAGAACCTTCCCGGTGGTGGGGGAGTCCAGAACTCCCATAGTTTGAGGGAAAAGGGGAAACCTTTTCGGACTGAGGTGGGGAGAAATCCCTTCACCCAGAGAGTGGGGAGTGTGTGGGATTCAGCCCCACAGAAAGTAGCTGAGGATAAAACATTGTCTGATTCCCACTGGGAATGAGATGGAGCTCTTGGGGCTAATGTGGGATCAGGATATTGAATTTGATGAATGTAGGAGGAAGCTGGAAGGGCTGAGTGGCCTCCTGCTTTTAGTTTCAGTGTTTAGAAATGATGAAAAGACAGAAGCAGTGGGAGTTTGATATGTGTGGATATTTCACAGCTGGATTCACACAATCCACACAGCAATGTCTGGGATAGTTTGGGAATGCTGTAAATGATGTGAAATGCAGGGTGCAGGGTACCTTCATGTTGTAATGTTACTCCCAAACTGTCACCCCCACAGGATCCACATTTCTGTACAATGTGAGTGAATTGTAAACTCAGTGAGTTCAGGTTCAATGTTTAAAATAACCAGGCCCTTTTCTGTGACTGCTTTGGGGAATGTCAGTGGGATGTAGTTTCCAGGCAAGTGTGAACAATTGTATTGGGGAATCATTGGAAGCAGTTTCCATTGAGAGCTTCCTGCATTCTCGAAATGTGTGGGATCTATTCAGAGATAGGAAATGGATGGGTGAATAAAGGGGACAGTTCTTTGTTAATGACATTAGATTGTGAGCTTTGAAGATTCCCCAGTTCCATGAGTTCAAAGACAGGAAGGATTAAGCAATGTTCATCGTTCAAATTCTTCAGATAAGTTTCAAAGTGAGTGAGAGACAGAATACACAAACTCTGAGACAGAGAGAGACACATCTGTATTCACAGCTTCAACTCCATGTTTCAATCTGAGGAGCTGAGATCCTGGTTGAATGAAACACGAGTTCACACTGGGATGCTGAACAATCTGAGTTCTGTTTGTTCTCTCCTTAAAATCAATCTAAAAATCTGCAATGAAAGATTCCTTGGGCAGAGCAGAGGGAATTGTACTCTGTGTCCTGTATTTGGGTTGGAAGTGTTTGATGAGCAGGCGTTGGCACAGTGGTTGGCACTGCTGCCTCCCAGCGCCCAGGGACCGGGGTTCAATCCCAGCCCTGGGTCACTGTCTGTACGGAGATTCTCCCCGTGTCTGTGTGGGTTTCCTCCGGGTGCTCCGGTTTCCTCTCCCAGCCCCCAGATCTGCAGGTTCGGTGAATTGGCCGTGCTAAACTGTCCCTGAGTGTCAGGGGATGTGTAGGTTAGGGGGGATTAGCCGGGAAAGTGAACCTTCCCCCTTATCCTTTTTGCCCCAAGTGCTGTATCTAACAGCCCCTCGGAAACATTCAATGTTTTGTCCTCAACTACTTTCTGTGTTGGTGAATTCCACAGGCTGACCCCTCTCTGGGTGAAGAGATTTCTCCTCATCTCTGTCCTAAACCGTCTCCCCTGTATCCTCAGACTGTGAGCCCTGGTTCTGGACACCCTCACCACCGGGATCATCCTTCTGGCACCTACCCCTGTCTGGTCCTGTTAGAATTTGATTGATTTCGATGAGATCGCCCCCTCACTCTTCTGATCTCCAGTGAATACAATCCGAACCCCCTCAATCTCTCCTCATTCGTCAGTCCCTCCATCCCAGGAATCCGCCTGGTAAACCTTCTCCGGGCTCCCTCTGGAGCAAGGACATCCTTCCTCAGATACAGAGAGCCAAACTGTCCCCAATATTCGGGCTGTGGTCTCACCAAGGCCCTGTCTAATTGCAGCAAGAGCCTGTTCCTGTTCTCCAATCCTCTGGCTATGGAGGCTAACATCCCGTTGGCCTTTTCTCCAGCCTCCTGCCCCTGCGTGCTTGCCTCCAGCGATTGGTGTGTGAGGGACACCCAGGTCTCCTTGTACATTCCCCGCTCCTCATTTCTGGCCATTCAGACAGTAATCCGCCTCCCCCCTTACTGCTCCCAAAGTGGAGACCCTTACATTTGCCGCTGAATACCTCCCTTTCCCCCATTAGGATCATTCCTAAAACCAATCACTTTTCACCAAATCTGTGGGGCGTCTGTCCCTAAACTCGCCTGTGACTCAATTTTTCACTCTTGGTTCCTGTGAAGCATCTCAGGGACAATTCTGTTCAAGGTGCTACGTAAATGCAAGTTGTTGTGTGTGTGTGTGTGAGTGTCAGTGTCTGTCCATGTCTGGGACACTGCAGGTTACAGAGAATGGTTCACTCTGGTCTGTGACTGTCCATCTCGTGTGTGTCTCAGTGTCAGCTCTGTAACACGCACAGCACAATCCCATCCTGTTTCTGTCTCTCTCTCTGTCTCTGTCTCTGGATCTCTCTCTCTCTCTCTCTGAAGAATGCTTTCTATGGGGCATCTGTAAAAAATGGGGAGAGTTGTAGCTGACATGTCAAATTCCCTCAGTCTTCTGAGAAAGTAGCAGCGTTGGTGAGGCTTTCTTAACGATAGTTTTGTGTGGAGGGACTAGGACAGGTTGTTGGGGATCTGGACACCTAAAACCTTGAAGCTCTCGATGTGCGGGTTAGGTGGAGTGGCCGTGCTAAATTTCCCCTCAGTGTCAGGGGATTAAATATGTGGGGTTATGGGGATAGGAGCTGGCTGGGATTGGTGACAATACAGCCTCAATGGGCTGAATGGCCTCTCTCTGCACTGTTGGGATTCTATGAACACTGCGTGACCCTCTCCATCTCAATCACTTCCTCCCTCTCTGTGTAACCCTCTCTCTCTGTAACCCTCTCTCTCTGTAACCCTCTCTCTCTGTAACCCTCTCTCTCTGTAACCCTCTCTCTCTGTAACCCTCTCTCTGTAACTCTCTCTCTGTAACTCTCTCTGTGTAACCCTCTCTCTCTGTAACTCTCTCTCTCTAACTCTCTCTCTGTAACCCTCTCTCTCTCTACCCCTCTCTCTCTCTGTAAGCCTCTCTCTCTGTAACCCTGTCTCTCTGTGTAACCCTCTCTCTGTAACTCTCTCTCTGTAACCCTCTCTCTCTAACTCTCTCTCTGTTACCCTCTCTCTCTGTAACCCTCTCTCTCTGTAACCCTCTCTCTCTTAACCCTCTCTCTCTGTGTAACCCTCTCTCCCTGTAACCCTCTCTCTGTTAACCCTCTCTCTCTGTGTAACTCTCTCTCTCTCAGTAACCCTCTCTCTCTGTAACCCTCTGTCTCTGTAACTCTCTCTCTCTGTAACTCTCTCTCTCTGTAACCGTCTCTCTCTTAACCCTCTCTCTCTGTAACCCTCTCTCTCTGTAACCGTCTCTCTCTTAACCCTCTCTCTCTGTGTATCTCTCTCTCTCTGTGTAACTCTCTCTCTCTGTAACCCTCTCTCTGTGTAACTCTCTCTCTCTGTAACTCTCTCTCTCTGTAACCCTCTCTCTCTGTAACCCTCTCTCTCTGTTACTCTCTCTCTCTGTTACTCTCTCTCTCTGTAACCCTCTCTCTCTGTTACCCTCTCTCTCTGTTACCCTCTCTCTCTGTAACCCTCTCTCTCTGTAACTCTCTCTCTCTGTTACTCTCTCTCTCTGTTACTCACTCTCTATCCTCTCTCTCTCTCCCTATCCTGTCTCTCTCTGTGTTACTCTCTCTCTATCCTATCTCTCTCTCTCTGTCTCTCAGTCTCTGTCTCTCACTCTCTCTCTCTCTGTAACCCTCTCTTTCTGTAACTCTCTCTCTCTGTAACCCTCTCTCTCTGTAACCCTCTCTCTCTCTGTATCTCTCTCTCTCTGTAACCCTCTCTCTCTGTAACCCTCTCTCTCTGTAACCCTCTCTCTCTGTAACCCTCTCTCTCTGTAACCCTCTCTCTCTGTAACTCTCTCTCTCTGTACCCCTCTCTCTCTGTAACCCTCTCTCTCTGTAACTCTCTCTCTCTGTAACCCTCTCTCTCTGTAACTCTCTCTCTCTGTAACCCTCTCTCTCTGTAACTCTCTCTCTCTGTAACTCTCTCTCTCTGTAACTCTCTCTCTCTGTAACTCTCTCTCTCTGTAACTCTCTCTCTCTGTAACTCTTCTCTCTGTAACCCTCTCTCTGTAACCCTCTCTTTCTGTAACCTTCTCTCTCTGTAAACTTCTCTCTCTGTAACCCTCTCTCTCTGTAACCCTCTCTCTCTGTAACCCTCTCTCTCTGTAACCCTCTCTCTCTGTAACTCTCTCTCTCTGTAACCCTCACTCTGTGTAACTCTCTCTCTGTGTAACTCTCTCTCTCTGTAACCCTCTCTCTCTGTAACCCTCTCTCTCTGTAACCCTCTCTCTGTAACCCTCTCTCTGTAACCCTCTCTCTGTAACACTCTCTCTGTAACTTTCTCTCTGTAACTCTCTCTGTGTAACCCTCTCTCTCTGTAACTCTCTCTCGCTAACTCTCTCTCTGTAACCCTCTCTCTCTCTACCCCTCTCTCTCTCTGTAAGCCTCTCTCTCTGTAACCCTCTCTCTCTGTGTAACCCTCTCTCTGTAACTCTCTCTCTGTAACCCTCTCTCTCTAACTCTCTCTCTGTTACCCTCTCTCTCTGTTACCCTCTCTCTCTGTAACCCTGTCTCTCTGTAACCCTCTCTCTCTGAACCCTCTCTCTCTGTGTAACCCTCTCTCTCTGTAACCCTCTCTCTCTTAACCCTCTCTCTCTGTGTAACTCTCTCTCTCTGTAACCCTCTCTCTCTGTAACCCTCTCTCTCTGTAACTCTCTCTCTGTAACTTTCTCTCTCTGTAACCCTCTCTCTCTGTAACCCTCTCTCTCTTAACCCTCTCTCTCTGTGTAACTCTCTCTCTGTCTAAACCTCTCTCTCTGTAACTCTCTCTCTCTGTAACTCTCTCTCTCTGTAACCCTCTCTCTCTGTAACTCTCTCTCTCTGTAACCCTCTCTCTCTGTAACCCTCTCTATCTCTGTAACCCTCTCTCTCTGTAACCCTGTCTCTCTCTGTAACCCTCTCTCTCTGTAACTCTCTCTCTCTCTGTAACCCTCTCTCTGTTTAACTCTCTCTCTCTATAACCCTCTCTCTCTGTAACCCTCTCTCTCTGTAACCCTCTCTCTCTGTATCCCTCTCTCTCTGTAACCCTCTCTCTGTAACCCTCTCTCTGTAACCCTCTCTCTGTAACTCTCTCTCTGTAACTCTCTCTGTGTAACCCTCTCTCTCTGTAACTCTCTCTCTCTAACTGTCTCTCTGTAACCCTCTCTCTCTCTAACCCTCTCTCTCTCTGTAACCCTCTCTCTCTGTAACCCTCTCTCTCTGTGTAACCCTCTCTCTATAACTCTCTCTCTGTAACCCACTCTCTCTGTAACTCTCTCTCTCTAACTCTCTCTCTGTTACCCTCTCTCTCTGTTACCCTCTCTCTCTGTAACCCTCTCTCCCTGTAACCCTCTCTCTCTGTAACCCTCTCTCCCTTAGCCCTCTCTCTCTGTGTAACCCTCTCTCTCTGTAACCCTCTCTCTCTTAACCCTCTCTCTCTGTGTAACTCTCTCTCTCTGTAACCCTCTCTCTCTGTAACCCTTTCTCTCTGTAACCCTCTCTCTCTGGAACTCTCTCTCTCTGTAACCCTCTCTCTCTGTTACCCTCTCTCTCTGTAACCCTCTCTCTCTGTAACCCTCTGTCTCTGTAACTCTCTCTCTCTGTAACCCTCTCTCTCTGTAACTCTCTCTCTGTAACTCTCTCTCTGTAACCCTCTCTCTCTGTTACTCTCTCTCTCTATCCTCTCTCTCTCCCTATCCTGTCTCTCTCTCTGTGTTACTCTCTCTCTATCCTATCTCTCTCTCTCTGTCTCTCAGTCTCTGTCTCTCACTCTCTCTCTCTCTGTAACCCTCTCTCTCTGTAACTCTCTCTCTCTGTAACCCTCTCTCTCTGTAACCCTCTCTCTCTCTGTAACCCTCTCTCTCTGTAACCCTGTCTCTCTCTGTAACCCTCTCTCTCTGTAACTCTCTCTCTCTGTAACCCTCTCTCTCTGTATCTCTCTCTCTCTGTCACCCTCTCTCTCTGTAACCCTCTCTCTCTGTAACCCTCTCTCTCTGTAACCCTCTCTCTCTGTAACCTTCTCTCTCTGTAACTCTCTCTCTCTGTAACCCTCTCTCTCTGTAACCCTTTCTCTCTGTAACCCTGTCTCTCTGTAACCCTCTCTCTCTGTAACCCTCTCTCTCTGTAACTCTCTCTCTCTGTAACCCTCTCTCTCTGTAACTCTCTCTCTGTAACCCTCTCTCTCTGTAACTCTCTCTCTCTGTAACCCTCTCTCTCTGTAACTCTCTCTCTCTGTAACTCTGTCTCTCTGTAACTCTCTCTCTCTGTAACTCTTCTCTCTGTAACCCTGTCTCTCTGTAACCCTCTCTCTCTGTAAACCTATCTCTCTGTAACCCTCTGTCTCTGTAACCCTCTCTCTCTGTAACTCTCTCTCTCTGTAACCCTCTCTCTGTGTAACTCTCTCTCTCTGTAACTCTCTCTCTCTGTAACCCTCTCTCTCTGTAACCCTCTCTCTCTGTAACCCTCTCTCTCTGTAACCATCTCTCTGTAACTGTCTCTCTGTAACCCTCTCTCTCTCTACCCCTCTCTCTCTCTGTAACCCTCTCTCTCTGTAACCCTCTCTCTCTGTAACCCTCTCTCTCTGTGTAACCCTCTGTCTGTAACTCTCTCTCTGTATCCCTCTCTCTCTGTAACTCTCTCTCTCTAACTCTCTCTCTGTTTCCCTCTCTCTCTGTTACCCTCTCTCTCTGTAACCCTCTCTCTCTTAACCCTCTCTCTCTGTGTAACCTTCTCTCTCTGTAATCCTCTCTCTCTTAACCCTCTCTCTCTGTGTAACTCTCTCTCTCTTTAACCCTCTCTCTCTGTAACCCTCTGTCTCTGTAACCCTCTCTCTCTGTAACCCTCTCTCACTGTAACCCTCTCTCTCTGTAACTCTCTCTGTCTGTAACTCTCTCTCTCTGTAACTCTCTCTCTCTGTAACCCTCTCTCTCTGTAACCCTCTCTCTCTGTAACCCTCTCTCTCTGTTACCCTCTCTCTCTGTAACTCTCTCTCTCTGTAACTCTCTCTCTCTGTAACCCTCTCTCTCTGTAACCCTCTCTCTCTGTTACTCTCTCTCTCTATCCTGTCTCTCTCTCTTTCTCTCTCTGTTACTCTCTCTCTCTATCCTTTCTCTCTCTTTCTCTCTCTGTTACTCTCTCGCTCTATCCTGAATCTCTCTCTCTCTGTTACTCAAACTCTATCCTGTCTCTCTCTCTCTGTTACTCTCTCTCTCCCTCTATCCTGTATCTCTCCCTCTCTCTCTGTTACTCTCTCTGTATCCTCTCTGTCTCTCTCTCTGTCTCTCTCTCTTTCTCTCTCACTCTCTCTATCCTGTCTCTCTCTCTCTGTTACTCTCTCTCTATCCTCTCTCTCTCATGTCTCTCTCTTCGTTACTCCCTCTCTCTATTCTCTCTCTCTCTCTCTGTTACTCGCTCTCTCTATCCTCTCTCTCTCTCTGTTACTCTCTCTCTATCCTGTCTCTCTCTCTCTGTTACTCTCTCTCTCTATCCTCTCTCTCTCTCTGTTACTCTGTCTCTCACTCTCTGTCTCTCACTCTCTGTCTCTCACTCTCTGTCTCTCACTCTCTCTGCCTGTCTCTCTCTGTGTTACTCTCTCTCTCTGTTACTCTCTCTCTCTATCCTGACTCTCTCTCTGTGTTACTCTCTCTCTCTATCCTGTCTCTCTCTCTCTCTGTTACTCTGTCTCTCTCTCTCTGTCTCTCTCTCTCTGTCTCTCACTCTCTGTCTCTCACTCTCTCTGTCTCTCTCTCTCTGTCTCTCTCTCTCTCTGTCTCTGTCTCTCTCTCTCTATCCTCTCTCTCTCTCTGTTACTCTCTCTATATCCTGTCTCTGTCTCTCTCCCTCTGTTGCTCTCTCTCTCTCTCTCTATCCTGTCACTCACTCTCTCTCTATCCTGTCTGTTTTTCTGTTACTCTCTCTCTCTCTATCCTGTCTCTCTCTCTCTGTTACTCTCTCTCTCTATCCTGTCTCTGTCTCTCTGTCTCTCTCTATCCTCTCTCTCTGTTATTCTCTCTCTCTACATCCTCTCTCTGTTACTCTCTCTCTCTATCCTGTCTCTCTCTCTCTGTCTCTCTCTATCCTCTCTCTCTGTTATTCTCTCTCTCTACATCCTCTCTCTGTTACTCTCTCTCTCTATCCTGTCTCTCTCTCTCTGTTACTCTCTCTCTCTATCCTGTCTCTCTCTCTCTGTCTCTCTCTATCCTCTCTCTCTCTCTGTTATTCTCTCTCTCTACATCCTCTCTCTCTCCCTCTCTCTGTTACTCTCTCTCTATCCTGTCTCTCTCTCTTTCTCGCTGTTACTCTCTCTCTCTATCCTAAATCTCTCTCTCTCTGTTACGCAAACTCTACCCTGTCTCTCTCTCTGTTACTCTCTCTCTATCCCGTATCTCTCTCTCTCTCTGTTATTCTCTCTCTCTACATCCTCTCTCTCTCCCTCTCTCTGTTCCTCTCTCTCTATCCTGTCTCTCTCTCTCTTTCTCTCTCTGTTACTCTCTCTCTCTCTATCCTGTCTCTGTTACTCTCTCTCTCTCTGTTACTCTCCCCCTCTATCCTCTCTCTCTCTCTGTTACTCTCTCTCTCTATCCTCTCTCTCTCTGTCTATCTGTTACTCTCTCTCCCAATCCTGTCTCTCTCTCTCTGTTACTCTCTCTCTCTCTGTCTCTCTCTCTCTCTCTGTTACTCTCTCTCTCTATATCCTGTCTCTCTCTCTCTATCCTGTCTCTTTTTCTGTTACTCTCTCTCTATATCCTGTCTCTCTCTCTCTCTCTGTTACTCTCTCACTCTATCCTGTCTCTCTCTCTCTGTCTCTCTCTTTGTCGCTCTCTCTCTCTATCCTGTCTCTCTCTCGCTCTCTCTCTGTTACTCTCTCACTCTATCCTGTCTCTCTCTCTCTGTCTCTCTCTCTCTCTCTATCCTGTCTCTTGCTCTCTCTCTGTTACTCTCTCACTCTATCCTGTCTCTCTCTCTCTGTCTCTCTCTCTCTCTCTATCCTGTCTCTCTCTCTCTCTCTGTTACTCTCTCACTCTATCCTGTCTCTCTCTCTCTGTCTCTCACTTTGTCTCTCTCTCTCTCTCTGTTACTCTCACTCTATCCTGTCTCTCTCTCTCTGTCTCTCTCTTTGTCTCTCTCTCTCTCTATCCTGTCTCTCTCTCGCTCTCTCTCTGTTACTCTCTCACTCTATCCTGTCTCTCTCTCTCTGTCTCTCTCTCTATCTCTCTATCCTGTCTCTCTCTCTCTGTTACTCTCTCTCTCTATCCTGTCTTTCTCTCTCTGTCTCTCTCTCTGTCTCTCTCTCTCTATCCTCTCTCTCCCTCTTACTCTCTCTCTCTCCCTCTTACTCTCTCTCTCTATCTTGTCTCTCTCCCCCTGTTACTCTCTCTCTCTCTGTCTTGTCTCTCTCTCTGTCTTGTCTCTCTCTCTCTGTTACTCTCTCTCTCTATCCTGTCTCTCTCTCTCTGTCTCTCTCTCTCTCTCTATCCTGTCTCTCTCTCTCTGTTACTCTCTCACTCTATCCTGTCTCTCTCTCTCTGCCTCTCTCTTTGTCTCTCTCTCTCTCTATCCTGTCTCTCTCTCGCTCTCTCTCTGTTACTCGCTCACTCTATCCTGTCTCTCTCTCTGTCTCTCTCTCTTTCTCGCTCTGTTACTCTCCCTCTCTCTATCCTGAATCTCTCTATCTATCCTGTCTCTCTCTCTCTCTATCCTGTCTCTTTTACTGTTACTCTCTGTCTCTGTCCTGTTACTCTCTCTCTCTCTCTCTCTCTCTCTGTTACTCTCCCTCTCTATCCTCTCACTCTCTGTTACTCTCTCTATCTATCCTGTCTCTCTCTCTCTGTCTCTCTCTCTCTCTATCCTGTCTCTGTTACTCTCTCTCTCTGTGTTACTCTCTCTCTCTATCCTGTCTCTCACTCTCTGTCTCTCTCTCTGTCTCTCTCTCTCTATCCTCTCTCTCTCTCTCTCTCTATCCTGTCTCTCTCTCCCTCTGTTACTCTCTCTCTCTGTTACTCTCTCTCTCTATCCTGTCTTTCTCTCTGTGTCTCTCTCTCTCTCTATCCTGTCTCTCTCTCTCTCTGTTACTCTCTCTCTCTCTCTATCCTGAATCTCTCTATCTATCCTCTCTCTCTCTCTATCCTGTCTCTTTTTCTGTTACTCTCTGTCTCTGTCCTGTTGCTCTCTCTCTCTCTCTCTGTGTTACTCTCCCTCTCTATCCTCTCACTCTCTGTTACTCTCTCTATCTATCCTGTCTCTCTCTCTCTGTCTCTCTCTCTCTATCCTGTCTCTGTTACTCTCTCTCTCTGTGTTACTCTCTCTCCCTATCCTGTCTCTCTCTCTCTGTCTCTCTCTCTGTCTCTCTCTCTGTCTCTCTCTCTCTATCCTCTCTCTCCCTCTTACTCTCTCTCCCTCTTACTCTCTCTCTCTATCTTGTCTCTCTCCCCCTGTTACTCTCTCTCTCTCTCTGTCTTGTCTCTCTCTCTGTCTTGTCTCTCTCTCTCTGTTACTCTCTCTCTCTATCCTGTCTCTCTCTCTCTGTCTCTCTCTCTCTCTCTATCCTGTCTCTCTCTCTCTGTTACTCTCTCACTCTATCCTGTCTCTCTCTCTCTGCCTCTCTCTTTGTCTCTCTCTCTCTCTATCCTGTCTCTCTCTCGCTCTCTCTCTGTTACTCGCTCACTCTATCCTGTCTCTCTCTCTGTCTCTCTCTCTTTCTCGCTCTGTTACTCTCCCTCTCTCTATCCTGAATCTCTCTATCTATCCTGTCTCTCTCTCTCTCTATCCTGTCTCTTTTACTGTTACTCTCTGTCTCTGTCCTGTTACTCTCTCTCTCTCTCTCTCTCTGTTACTCTCCCTCTCTATCCTCTCACTCTCTGTTACTCTCTCTATCTATCCTGTCTCTCTCTCTCTGTCTCTCTCTCTCTCTATCCTGTCTCTGTTACTCTCTCTCTCTCTGTGTTACTCTCTCTCTCTATCCTGTCTCTCTCTCTCTGTCTCTCTCTCTGTCTCTCTCTCTCTATCCTCTCTCTCTCTCTCTTACTCTCTCTCTCTATCCTGTCTCTCTCTCCCTCTGTTACTCTCTCTCTCTCTGTTACTCTCTCTCTCTCTGTTACTCTCTCTCTCTCTGTTACTCTCTCTCTCTATCCTGTCTCTCTCTCTCTGTCTCTCTCTCTTACTCTCTCTCTCTATCCTGTCTCTCTCTATCCTGTCTCTCTCTCTCTGTCTCTCTCTCTCTGTCCCTCTCTCTGTCTCTCTCTCTATCCTGTCTCTCTCTCTCTCTGTCCCTCTCTCTGTCTCTCTCTCTGTCTCTCTCTCTCTGTCCCTCTCTCTGTCTCTCTCTCTGTCTCTCTCTCTATCCTCTCTCTCTCTCTTACTCAGATTGTAATAACTGAGAGAGGTTTAGGGCAGAGATTACTGAAACAAAGCACAGATTAGAATAACGGAGAGAGGTTTAGGGCAGAGTTTACTGATACAACGCCCAAATTGTAATAACTGAGGGAGGTTTTGAGCAAAGAATACTGATATAAGTCTCAGATTGCAACAATTGAGAGAAGTTTAGTGTGGAGATCACGAATACAAGGCCCAGATGGTAATAACTGAGAGAGGTTTAGGGCAGAGATTACTGATACAAGGCCCAGATTGTAATCACTGAGAGAGGTTTAGGGCAGAGATTACTGATACAAGGCCAAGATTGTAATAACTGAGAGAGGGTTAGGACAGAGATTACTGATACAAGGCCCAGATTGTAATAACTGAGAGAGGTTTAGGGCAGAGATTACTGATACAAGACCCAGATTGTAATCACTGAGAGAGGTTTAGGACAGAGATTACTGATACAAGGCCCAGATTGTAATAACTGAGAGAGGTTTAGGGCACAGATTACTGATACAAGGCCCAGATTGTAATAACTGAGAGAGGTTTAGGGCAGAGATTACTGATACAAGGCCCAGATTGTAATAACTGAGAGAGGTTTAGGGCAGAGATTACTGATACAAGGCCCAGATTGTAATCACTGAGAGAGGTTTAGGGCAGAGATTACTGATACAAGGCCCAGATGGTAATAACTGAGAGAGGTTTAGGGCAGAGATTACTGATACAAGGCCCAGATGGTAATAACTGAGAGAGGTTGAGGGCAGAGATTACTGATACAAGGCCCAGATTGTAATAACTGAGAGAGGTTGAGGGCAGAGATTACTGATACAAGGCCCAGATTGTAATAACCGTGAGAGACATGAACAGTGTGGATCGGGAGCAGCTGATCCCCTTAGTTGAAGGGTCAGTGACGAGGGGGACACAGGTTCAAGGTGAGGGACAGGAGGTTGAGGGGGGATGTGTGGAAGAACTGTTTTACCCAGAGGGTGGGGAGGGTCTGGGATGTGCTCCCTGGGAGGTGGGGGGTAGAGGCAAGTTGTCTCACACCCTTTAAAAAGTCCCTGGATGATCACTGGGCCCATCATCACATTCAGGGCTGTGGGCCAAGTGCTGGGGAATGGGGTTGGGTGGGGATGTTAGGTGGTTCTGACGGGTCAGTACAGACTCGATGGGCCGAGGGGTCTCTCCTGCACTGTGGGAATCTGGGATTGTGTGATGGGGAAATGCTGGGATCTGGAATGTTGTGTCTGAGCCGGAGGGGGAAGGAGATTCCATCAGGAGGAGATTGAATGGGAAGCTGAGGGGAAAATATTGACAGGGTTACGGGGACTGGGAATAGTCAAACTGCTCTTGCAGGCTCTCCATCCTGGATTGATGGGCTGAATGGCCTCCTGTGCTGTCCCCATTCTATGATTCACACACAAGTGACCCTCTGGGTGTCTATTAGAGCCCACTCATTCCCCCAGGATCAGTTCCAGCATTTCAAGCTCAGATCCCAGTACGTTATAACTGGGGGCAGTGAGGAGTAAAACAGAAATAGGAATGAGTGTGTGTGAGTGTCGGTGTGGTTATGTTTCTGTGTTTCTGTGTGTGTGAGGGGGAGATTCGAAGTGTCTGCACGTATTTCTGTGTGTGTGTGTGTGTGTGTGTGTGTGTGTGTGTTTGTGAGCTTGTGTGTCTCCCTGTGTGTGTGAGAGAGAGAGAGAGATTGTGTGTCTTTCTGTGTGTGAGCTTATGTGTCTGTGAGTGGTTGTGTGTTTCTGTGTCTGTGAGTGAATGTGTGTGTGTGTGTCTCTCTGTCTGTCTCTCTGTGTCTGGGTGTGTGTGTGTATCTGTGTCTGTGTCGCTCTGTGAATATGTGTGTGTCTCTCTGTCTCTATGTGTGTGCCTGTGTGTGTGTATGTGTGTGTGCATCTGTCTCTGTGTCAATGAGTGTGTGTGTGTGTGTGTGTGCATCTGTCTGTGTCAGTGAGTTTGTGTGTGTGCATCTGTCTCTGTGTCAATGTGTGTGTGTTTGTGTGTGTATCTGTCTCTGTGTCAATGTGTGTGTGTGTGTGTGCATCTGTCTCTGTGTCAATGTGTGTGTGTTTGTGTGTGTATCTGTCTCTGTGTCAATGTGTGTGTGTGTGTGTGTGCATCTGTCTCTGTGTCAATGTGTGTGTGTTTGTGTGTGTATCTGTCTCTGTGTCAATGTGTGTGTGTGTGTGTGTGCATCTGTCTCTGTGTCAATGTGTGTGTGTTTGTGTGTGTATCTGTCTCTGTGTCAATGTGTGTGTGTGCATCTGTCTCTGTGTCAATGTGTGTGTGTGTGTGTGCATCTGTCTCTGTGTCCATGTGTGTGTGTGTGCATCTGTCTCTGTGTCAATGTGTGTGTGTGTGTGTATCTGTCTCTGTGTCAATGTGTTTGTGTGTGTGTGTGTGCATCTGTCTGTGTCAATGTGTGTGTGTGTGTGTGTGTATCTGTCTCTGTGTCAATGTGTGTGTGTGTGTGTGTGCATCTGTCTCTGTGTCAATGTGTGTGTGTTTGTGTGTGTATCTGTCTCTGTGTCAATGTGTGTGTGTGTGTGTGTGCATCTGTCTCTGTGTCAATGTGTGTGTGTTTGTGTGTGTATCTGTCTCTGTGTCAATGTGTGTGTGTGCATCTGTCTCTGTGTCAATGTGTGTGTGTGTGTGTGCATCTGTCTCTGTGTCCATGTGTGTGTGTGTGCATCTGTCTCTGTGTCAATGTGTGTGTGTGTGTGTATCTGTCTCTGTGTCAATGTGTTTGTGTGTGTGTGTGTGCATCTGTCTGTGTCAATGTGTGTGTGTGTGTGCATCTGTCTGTGTCAATGTGTGTGTGTGTGTGCATCTGTCTCTGTGTCAATGTGTGTGTGTGTGTATCTGTCTCTGTGTCAATGTGTGTGTGTGTGTGTGTGTATCTGTCTCTGTGTCAATGAGTGTGTGTGTGTATCTGTCTCTGTGTCAATGTGTGTGTGTGTGCATCTGTCTCTGTGTCAGTGAGTGTGTGTCTGTGCATCTGTGTGTGTGTGTCAGCATGCATGAGTGTTAAAATCTCAATTATGTGCAGTTTTAGGCCATTTGCCCCATTGAGCCTGCTCCCCCACTCAAACAGATCATGGTAAACACACACACACAGAAATATACAGGTAGTTTGGATGTATTTATTGACCTGTTAATGTGACTGAATGCTTCACATCCTGGTTTGCCATAGACACAAAAAATGAGACAGCATTGTAAGCAGTGTAGCTGGAAATATCAAATTGCAAAGAGTTTTTCATGTTTAGTAAATGGACAAAACTGGTGGAGAGGTTTCAGAGCAGGGAAATGTAAATTGACACAACTTAGATTGAAAAGGGATAGAACAGCGTACTTTAATAAATGATGAAAAGACAGAAACAGTGGAAGCTCCAAATGTCCCGATATTTCACAGCTGGATTCACACAATACACACAGCAATGTCTCTGATATAGTGGAATTGTTGGAAATGTGGTTCATCTCAGTGCGGAGGCTGCCTTCATGTTCCAGAGTTAATCTGATCACTCTCATCAAAACAGGATCCACATTTCTGTACAATGTGAGTGAATTGTAAACTCAGTGAGTTCAGGTTCAATGTTTAAAATAACCAGGCCCTTTTCTGTGGCTGCTTTGGGGAATGTCAGTGGGATGTAGTTTCCAGGCAAGTGTGAACAATTGTATTGGGGAATCATTGGAAGCAGTTTCCATTGAGAGCTTCCTGCATTCTGGAAATGTGTGGGATCTATTCAGAGATAGGAAATGGATGGATGAATAAAGGGGACAGTTCTTTGTTAATGACATTAGATTGTGAGCTTTGAAGATTCCCCAGTTCCATGAGTTCAAAGACAGGAAGGATTAAGCAACGTTCATCGTTCAAATTCTTCAGATAAGTTTCAAAGTGAGTGAGAGACAGAATACACAAACTCTGAGACAGAGAGAGACACATCTGTATTCACAGCTTCAACTCCATGTTTCAATCTGAGGAGCTGAGATCCTGGTTGAATGAAACACGAGTTCACACTGGGATGCTGAACAATCTGAGTTCTGTTTGTTCTCTCCTTAAAATCAATCTAAAAATCTGCAATGAAAAATTCCTTGGACAGAGCATAGGGAATTGTACTCTGTGTCCTGTATTTGGGTTGGAAGTGTTTGATGAGCAGGCGTTGGCACAGTGGTTGGCACTGCTGCCTCCCAGCGCCCAGGGACCGGGGTTCAATCCCAGCCCTGGGTCACTGTCTGTACGGAGATTCTCCCCGTGTCTGTGTGGGTTTCCTCCGGGTGCTCCGGTTTCCTCTCCCAGCCCCCAGATCTGCAGGTTCGGTGAATTGGCCGTGCTAAACTGTCCCTGAGTGTCAGGGGATGTGTAGGTTAGGGGGGATTAGCCGGGAAAGTGAACCTTCCCCCTTATCCTTTTTGCCCCAAGTGCTGTATCTAACAGCCCCTCGGAAACATTCAATGTTTTGTCCTCAACTACTTTCTGTGTTGGTGAATTCCACAGGCTGACCCCTCTCTGGGTGAAGAGATTTCTCCTCATCTCTGTCCTAAACCGTCTCCCCTGTATCCTCAGACTGTGAGCCCTGGTTCTGGACATCCTCACCACCGGGATCATCCTTCTGGCATCTACATTTGCCACTTAATACCTCCCTTTCCCCCATTAGGATCATTCCTAAAACCAATCACTTTTCACCAAATCTGTGGGGCGTCTGTCCCTAAACTCGCCTGTGACTCAATTTTTCACTCTTGGTTCCTGTGAAGCATCTCAGGGACAATTCTGTTCAAGGTGCTACATAAATGCAAGTTGTTGTGTGTGTGTGTGTGAGTGTCAGTGTCTGCCCATGTCTGGGACACTGCAGGTTACAGAGAATGGTTCACTCTGGTCTGTGACTGTCCATCTCGTGTGTGTCTCAGTGTCAGCTCTGTAACACGCACAGCACAATCCCATCCTGTTTCTGTCTCTCTCTCTGTCTCTGTCTCTGGATCTCTCTCTCTCTCTGAAATTAGTTTGTTACTTTTTTAAATAAGACTGCCCACATTTCCAAAGAGCTGGATTGATACAACTTAAACAGCAAGCTTTCTGCAAACGATGGTTTGTAAATGCTTCTGGGCTCAGTACACTCGGTACCTTCATGTTACAATAAGATAGAATCTGTATTCGGACAACTGTCACCCCAGAGGCTCCAAACTTCACCCGCTTAACATTCTGACCAAACACTAAAGCTTTCCAAGGCTCACAAATCCAACCCCACTTTCCGTGTCTGATTCTCCCAGCTCTGTTCTGATTCTGGGACAGATTCCTGGTGTGTATCCTCCGCATGAACAGGGGTCCCCAATCCCGTGTCGCTGTCCTTCTCCCAAACACAGCATCCGACTACAATAAGACCAGGTTGGGGGGAGTCCAGGACTTGGGGGGGACATTGGATTGTAGACAATGTTTCGTATTTTAGATATTCAGGAGTGAAATGAAGAAACACTTTGCCACACTGGGTGTGATATTAGTTTGGAACAATATTCTGCAAACGGCAATCAAGGCTCAGTTGCTGTTTAAATCTGAGGTTGAGGGATTTTTCTTAGCCAAAGGTGCAAAGCGATATAGAATTCAATCACAGAGGAACCATGATATCATCGAATGTGGGAACTGGGGTGAATCCTCCCTCTTCCTCTGTACAGCATGGTGGCAGAGGGGTTAGCACTGCTGCCTCACAGCGCCAGGGACCCGGATTACTGATACAACACCCAGGTTGTAATAACTGAGAGAGGTTTAGGGCAGAGATTACTGATACAACACCCAGGTTGTAATAACTGAGAGAGGTTTAGGGCAGAGATTATTGATACAAGGCCCAGATTGTAATAACTGAGAGAGATTTAGGGCAGAGATTACTGATACAACACCCAGATTGTAATCACTGAGAGAGGTTTAGGGCAGAGATTACTGATACAAGGCCCAGATTGTAATAACTGAGAGATTTTAGGGCAGAGATTACTGATACAAGGCCCAGATTCTAATAACTGAGAGAGGTTTAGGGCAGAGATTACTGATACAACACCCAGATTGTAATAACTGAGAGAGGTTTACAGCAGAGATTACTGATACAAGGCCCAGATTGTAATAACTGAGAGAGGTTTACAGCAGGGATTACTGATACAAGGCCCAGATTGTAATAACTGAGAGAGGTTTAGGGCAGAGATTACTGATACAAGGCCCAGGTTGTAATAACTGAGAGAGGTTTAGGGCAGAGATTACTGATACAGCACCCAGATTGTAATAACTGAGATTGTTTCAGGGCGGAGATTACTGATACAAGGCCCAGATTGTAATAACTGAGAGAGGTTTAGGGCACAGATTACTGATACAACACCCAGATTGTAATCACTGAGAGAGGTTTAGGGCACAGATTACTGATACAACACCCAGATTGTAATCACTGAGAGAGGTTTAGGGCAGAGATTACTGATACAACACCCAGATTGTAATAACTGAAACAGGTTTTGGACAGAGATTACTGATACAATCCCATACTGTAATAACTGAGAGCGGTTTAGGGCAGAGATTACAATCTTGGCCTTGTATCAGTAATCTCTGCCCTAAACCGCTCTCAGTTATTACAGTATGGGATTGTATCAGTAATAACTGAGAGAGGTTTAGGGCAGAGATTACTGATACAACACCCAGATTGAAACAACTGAGAGATGTTTATGGCAGAGATTACTGATACAACACCCAGATTGTAATTAATGTGAGTGATTTAGGGCAGAGATTACTGATACAAGGCCCAGATTGTAATAACTGAGAGAGGTTTAGGGCAGGGTTTTCTGATACAAGGCCCAGATTATAATAACTGCGACAGGTTTAGGACAGAGGTTACTGATACAATCCCATACTGTAATAACTGAGAGTGCTTTAGGGCAGAGATTACTGATAAAAGGCCCAGATTGTAATAACTGAGACAGGTTCAGGACAGAGATTAGTGATACAATCCCACACTGTAATAACTGAGAAAGGTTTAGGGCAGACTTTACTGATACAAGGCCCAGATTGTAACAACTGAGAGATGTTTATGGCAGAGATTACTGATACAACATCCAGATTGTAATTAATGTGAGTGATTTAGAACAGAGATTACTGATACAATCCCATATTGTAATAACTGAGAGGGGTTTAGGGCAGAGATTACTGATACAAGGCCCAGATTGTAATAACAGAGAGAGGTTTAGGGCAGGGTTTTCTGATACAAGGCACAGGTTGTAATAACTGAGAGAGGTTTAGGGAATGATCATTGCTAGAAGGCCCCGATTGTAATAAATGAGAGTGGTTTAGGGCAGAGATTACTGATACAAGGCCCAGGTTGTAATAAGTGAGAGTGGTTTAGGGCAGGGTTTTCTGATACAAGGCGCAGATTGTAATAACTGAGAGAGATTTAGGGCATGCTTATTCCTACAAAGCACAGATTATAATAACGGAGAGAGGTTTAGGGCAGAGTTTAGTGATACAAGGCCCAAATTGTAATAACTGAGGGAGGTTTTGAGCAAAGAATACTGATATAAGCCTCAGATTGCAACAATTGAGAGAAGTTTAGTGCGGAGATCACGAATACAAGGCCCAGATTGTAATAACTGAGAGAGGTTTAGGGCAGAGATTACTGATACAAGGCCCAGATTGTAATAACTGAGAGAGGTTTAGGGCACAGATTACTGATACAACACACAGATTGTAATAACTGAGAGAGGTTTAGGGCAGAGATTACTGATACAAGGCCCAGATTGTAATAACTGAGAGAGGTTTAGGGCAGAGATTACTGATACAACACCCAGATTGTAATAACTGAGAGAGGTTTAGGGCAGAGATTATTGATACAAGGCCCAGATTGTAATAACTGAGAGAGGTTTAGAGTAGAGATTTCTGATACAAGGCCCAGATTGTAATAACTGAGAGAGGTTTAGGACAGAGATTACTGATACAAGACCCAGATTGTAATAACTGAGACAGGTTTAGGACAGAGATTACTGATACAATCCCATACTGTAATAACTGAGAGCGGTTTAGGGCAGAGATTACAATCTTGGCCTTGTATCAGTAATCTCTGCCCTAAACCGCCCTCAGTTATTACAGTATGGGATTGTATCAGTAATAACTGAGAGAGGTTTAGGGCAGAGATTACTGATACAACACCCAGATTGAAACAACTGAGAGATGTTTATGGCAGAGATTACTGATACAACACCCAGATTGTAATTAATGTGAGTGATTTAGGACAGAGATTACTGATACAAGGCACAGATTGTAATAACTGAGAGAGGTTTAGGGCAGGGTTTTCTGATACAAGGCCCAGATTGTAATAGCTGAGAGAGGTTTAGGCAGACATTACTGATACAAGACCCAGATTGTAATAACTGAGAGTGGTTTAGGCAGAGATTACTGATACAAGGCCCAGATTGTAATAACTGAGACAGGTTTAGGACAGAGATTACTGATACAATCCCACACTGAAATAACTGAGAAAGGTTTAGGGCAGACTTTACTGATACAAGGCCCAGATTGTAACAACTGAGAGATGCTTATGGCAGAGATTACTGATACAACACCCAGATTGTAATTAATGTGAGTGATTTAGGACAGAGATTACTGATACAATCCCATATTGTGATAACTGAGAGGGGTTTAGGGCAGAGATTACTGATACAAGGCCCAGATTGTAATAACAGAGAGAGGTTTAGGGCAGGGTTTTCTGATACAAAGCCCAGATTGTAATAACTGAGAGAGGTTTAGGGCATGATTATTGCTACAAGGCCCCGATTGTAATAACTGAGAGAAGTTTAGGGCAGAGATTACTGATACAAGGCCCAGATTGTAATAACTGAGAGAGATTAAGGGCATGCTTATTCCTACAAAGCCCAGATGGTAATAACGGAGAGAGGTTTCGGGCGCGGTTTACTGATACATGGCCCAGATTGTAATAACTGAGAGAGATTCATGGCAGGGTTTACTGATACAAAGCACAGATTATAATAATGGAGAGAGGTTTGGGGCAGAGATTACTGATACTATCCCAGGTTGCAATAACTGAGAGAGGTTTAGGGCAGAGATTACTGATACAAGGCCCAGATTGTAATAACTGAGAGAGATTTAGGGCAGAGATTACTGATACAAGGCCCAGATTGTAATAACTGAGAGAGGTTTAGGGCAGAGATCACTGATACAAGGCCCAGATTGTAATAACTGAGACAGGGTTAGAGCAGAGATTACTGATACAAGGCCCAGATTGTAATAACTGAGAGAGGTTTAGGGCAGAGATTACTGATACAAGGCCCAGATTGTAATAACTG
Organism: Carcharhinus amblyrhynchos; assembly: GCF_965287045.1. NCBI lineage: Eukaryota > Metazoa > Chordata > Chondrichthyes > Carcharhiniformes > Carcharhinidae > Carcharhinus > Carcharhinus amblyrhynchos. The sequence continues at coordinate 1,703,878 of NC_137357.1, forward strand.
AGAGAGGTTTAGGGCAGAGATTACTGATACAAGGCCCAGATTGTAATAACAGAGAGAGGTTTAGGGCAGAGATTGCTGATACAAGGCCCAGATTGTAATAACTGAGAGAGGTTTAGGGCAGAGATTACTGATACAAGGCCCAGATTGTAATAACTGAGAGAGGTTTAGGGCAGAGATTACTGATACAAGGCCCAGATTGTAATAACTGAGAGGGGTTTAGGGCAGAGATTACTGATACAAGACCCAGACTGTAATAACTGAGAGAGGTTTAGGGCAGAGATTACTGATACAAGGCCCAGATTGTAATAACCGTGAGAGACATGAACAGTGTGGATCGGGAGCAGCTGATCCCCTTAGTTGAAGGGTCAGTGACGAGGGGGACACAGGTTCAAGGTGAGGGACAGGAGGTTGAGGGGGGATGTGAGGAAGAACTGTTTTACCCAGAGGGTGGGGAGGGTCTGGGATGTGCTCCCTGGGAGGGGGGGTAGAGGCAAGTTGTCTCACACCCTTTAAAAAGTCCCTGGATGATCACTGGGCCCATCATCACATTCAGGGCTGTGGGCCAAGTGCTGGGGAATGGGGTTGGGTGGGGATGTTAGGTGGTTCTGACGGGTCAGTACAGACTCGATGGGCCGAGGGGTCTCTCCTGCACTGTGGGAATCTGGGATTGTGTGATGGGGAAATGCTGGGATCTGGAATGTTGTGTCTGAGCCGGAGGGGGAAGGAGATTCCATCAGGAGGAGATTGAATGGGAAGCTGAGGGGAAAATATTGACAGGGTTACGGGGACTGGGAATAGTCAAACTGCTCTTGCAGGCTCTCCATCCTGGATTGACGGGCTGAATGGCCTCCTGTGCTGTCCCCATTCTATGATTCACACACAAGTGACCCTCTGGGTGTCTATTAGAGCCCACTCATTCCCCCAGGATCAGTTCCAGCATTTCAAGCTCAGATCCCAGTACGTTATAGCTGGGGGCAGTGAGGAGTAAAACAGAAATAGGAATGAGTGTGTGTGAGTGTCGGTGTGGTTATGTTTCTGTGTTTCTGTGTGTGTGAGGGGGAGATTCGAAATGTGTGCACGTATTTCTGTGTGTGTGTGTGTGTGTGTGTGTGTGTGTGTGTGTGTGTGTGTGTGTGTGTGTGTGAGCTTGTGTGTCTCCCTGTGTGTGTGTGAGAGAGAGAGAGATTGTGTGTCTTTCTGTGTGTGAGCTTATGTGTCTGTGAGTGGTTGTGTGTTTCTGTGTCTGTGAGTGAATGTGTGTGTTTGTGTCTCTCTGTCTGTCTCTCTGTGTCTGGGTGTGTGAGTGTGTTTCTGTGTCTGTGTCTCTCTGTGAATATGTGTGTGTCTCTCTGTCTCTATGTGTGTGCCTGTGTGTGTGTATGTGTGTGTGCATCTGTCTGTGTCAGTGAGTTTGAGTGTGTGCATCTGTCTCTGTGTCAATGTGTGTGTGTGTGTGCATCTGTCTCTGTGTCAATGTGTGTGTGTGTATCAGTCTCTGTGTCAATGTGTTTGTGCGTGTGTGTGCATCTGTCTGTGTCAATGAGTGTGTGTGTGTGTGTGTATCTGTCTCTGTGTCAATGAGTGTGTGTGTGTGTGTGCATCTGTCTGTGTCAATGTGTGTGTGTGTGTGTGTGTGTGTATCTGTCTGTGTCAATGAGTGTGTGTGTGCATCTGTCTGTGTCAATGTGTGTGTGTGTGTGTGTGCATCTGTCTGTGTCAATGAGTGTGTGTGTGTGTGTGTGTATCTGTCTCTGTGTCAATGAGTGTGTGTGTGCATCTGTCTGTGTCAATGTGTGTGTGTGTGTGTGTGTGTGTATCTGTCTGTGTCAATGAGTGTGTGTGTGCATCTGTCTGTGTCAATGTGTGTGTGTGTGTGTGTGCATCTGTCTCTGTGTCAATGAGTGTGTGTGTGTGTGCATCTGTCTGTGTCAATGTGTGTGTGTGTGTATCTGTCTCTGTGTCAATGTGTTTGTGTGTGTGTGTGCATCTGTCTGTGTCAATGAGTGTGTGTGTGTGTGTGCATCTGTCTGTGTCAATGAGTGTGTGTGTGTGTGCATCTGTGTCAATGAGAGTGTGTGTGTGTGTGCATCTGTCTCTGTGTCAATGTGTGTGTCTGTGCATCTGTGTGTGTCTGTGTCTGTGTCAGCATGCATGATTGTTAAAATCTCAATTATGTGCAGTTTTAGGCCATTTGCCCCATTGAGCCTGCTCCCCCACTCAAACAGATCATGGTAAACACACACACAGAGAAATATACAGGTAGTTTGGATGTATTTATTGACCTGTTAATGTGACTGAATGCTTCACATCCTGGTTTGCCATAGACACAAAAAATGAGCCAGCATTGTAAGCAGTGTAGCTGGAAATATCAAATTGCAAAGAGTTTTTCACGTTTAGTAAATGGACAAAACTGGTGGTGATGTTTCAGAGCAGGGAAATGTAAATTGACACAACTGAGATTGAAAAGGGATAGAACAGCGTACTTTAATAAATGATGAAAAGACAGAAACAGTGGAAGCTCCAAATGTCCCGATATTTCACAGCTGGATTCACACAATACACACAGCAATGTCTCTGATATAGTGGAATTGTTGGAAATGTGGTTCATCTCAGCCCGGAGGCTGCCTTCATGTTCCAGAGTTAATCTGATCACTCTCATCAAAACAGGATCCACATTTCTGTACAATGTGAGTGAATTGTAAACTCAGTGAGTTCAGGTTCAATGTTTAAAATAACCAGGCCCTTTTCTGTGACTGCTTTGGGGAATGTCAGTGGGATGTAGTTTCCAGGCAAGTGTGAACAATTGTATTGGGGAATCATTGGAAGCAGTTTCCATTGAGAGCTTCCTGCATTCTGGAAATGTGTGGGATCTATTCAGAGATAGGAAATGGATGGATGAATAAAGATGCAGTTTGATGTTAATTACATGAGACTGTCGGCTTTGAAGATTCCCCAGTTCCATGTGCTGAGAGAAAGGAATGATTAAACAATGTCTACAATTCAAAGCCTTCAGGCATGTGAAAAAGCAGGAGAACAACTGAATCCACAAACGCTGCCACAGACAGTATTCCAAGCTTCAACTTCATGTTTGAATGTGAAATAAACCCCAGGCCACACTGGGATGCTGAACTATTTGATTCCTGTTTTTTTTCTCCCAAACTTCAAAATAAAAATCTGTGCTGAAACATTCCTTGGACAGAGCAGAGGGAATTTGACTCTGGATTTAGCCCATTCCCAGGATTTGTGTTGGGAACATTTGAGGAAGGGTGCAGATTAAACATTATTCTTAACCACTGGAATTGAAGTTGGGGGCTGATTGAATCAAACATTGAAAATAATGAGGGAAAGGGAGAGGCTGATAAAGAACAAGTTTTTTCCTGCTGGTTGGGGATTCCAGGATTTGGGAATATTTGGGGGTTAGCCTCAGTTTGGAATTTGAGAATTGTAGGGATGAAAACATTGCCAGATGTGCTGTGGGGTTAGTTTGAAACAATCTTCTGCAAATGGCTATTGATGCTCAGACACTTGTTATTATTTTCAATCTGGGGTTTGATCGATTTCCCTTAGTCCAAAGGGGTAAAGAGACAGAGAGTTCGATCACAGATCAGCCAGGATCTTATTGAATATTGGAACAGGTTTTCAGGAAGATTGTTCCAGATTCCAAACACTCTCTCGGTGAAGTGATTTCCCACATTTCACTTCCCCATCATTTCCAATCTGGGCCCTCTAGTTCATCACGAGAGGGAAGAGTTTCTCACTCTTTAACCTGTCCATAACTCTGAGGATCTTCAATTTCCTTGTCTGTATCTGTGTATCTCCCAGTGTCTCTGTATTTCTCTGTATCTGTGTCTCTTTGTGTTTCCTTGTCTGTGCCTGTGTGTCTCTCTGTGTCTCTGTATTTCTCTGTATCTGTGTCTCTTTCTGTCTCTTTGTCTGTATCTGTGTACCTCTCTGTGTCTCTGTATTTCTCTGTATCTGTGTCTCTTTCTGTCTCTTTGTCTGTATCTGTGTGTCTCTCTGTGTCTCTGTACTTCTCTGTATCTATGACTCTCTATCTCTATGTATCTGTGTCTCTCTGTCTCTATCGCTCTGCCTCTCTATCTCTCTATTTCTCTGTATCCATATCTGTGTATCCGTGTCTCTCTTGGTTTCTATCTCTCTGTGTGTCTCTTGTCTCTGTGTTCCTCTGTGTCTCTGTCTCTCTGTGTTTTTCTCTCTGTGTGTCTCTGTGTTTCTCTGTGTCTCTGTCTCTCTGTGTTTCTCTCTGTGTGTCTGTGTGTTTTGAAGCTAAGGGCCTAGTATTTTCAGCTCTGAGCTGAACCCACAATCTCCGGAGTGAAGATCGCTACATTGAAGGCAGGAGGCCCAGTCACTCTCTGTCTGGTTTACTTTTGTAATCTTTACATTTTTAAACACTGAAACCTCTTGCCCTTGTTGGGAATCTCACTGCGGTTTGAGAAATGCAAACACTGATCCCACACTAAACCACCCTCAACACAGGACTGAGCAGAGAGTGTGAAATGGAACTGCTGTCAGACTGGGTTATTAAACTGACAGAAGGGATTTGAAAAATCTCTCAATGTTTTGCCGATTAAAAACTCTAATGTCCCACATCATAAATACCTGATCATTGGTGTATCTCTCTTTTACAGATCAAGTGATGGGTTGAATTTTGGACGCTGTAGATTTCCCTCAGCTGACTATGAAGATCTCTGAGTGACACAAACACAATATCTGCTCTCGGTGACTGTAACAGTCAAATTGTCTCTGTTTATCATTCTGAATCTGGAACTGAGACAATCGTGGACAGGATTGCATTTTTCAGTGTGAAATGTATACGGTGATTTTTGTTGTAATGTAATTGTAGTTAATAGTTTTCTTGTAGTTTAAGTTTCATGTATAAATAAAGAACTTTTCTTGTACCTTATTCACAATTGTTCATTTCCCGTGATGTTGAGCTGTTTTTTCTCTTTCTGGTCTCTGTTACAGTTGGACAGATACCGGGCAGCTCAGATCGCATGGGTTCTGATCTCAGTATGAAGCTGAAAAGGATATATGTCCTTTTGTTAACTTTAAAATCAATTTTCCTGTAAAATACTCTCTGAATTTTTAAATAAACATTGAATGCAAAACTAGACCTGACTTTGCCTAATTCTGTCTCTCTTCTTGTATTTCTTGATTAGTGTATTTGTGTGTGTGTCTCTCTATCTCTATCTTTATGTGGTTTTGTACATCTCTCTGCCTCTATTTATCTGTATCTCTCTCTGTCTGTATATCTCTCTGTTTATCTGTGTGTCTCTCTCTGTCTCTGTATTTCTCTCTATTTGTGTCTCTCTCTGTCTCTCAGTATATAGAACATAGAACATTACAGCGCAGAACAGGCCCTTCGGCCCACGATGTTGCGCCGACCAGTTACAAAAACAATGACCCACTAGCCTATACCAATCCCTTTTCGTCCATAAACCTATCCAGAGATCTCTTAAACGCCCCCAAACTAGACGCATTTACAACTGCAGCAGGCAGGGCATTCCAATCCCTCACCACCCGCTGGGAAAAGAACCTACCCCTGACATCCGTCCTGTAGCTACCCCCCCTTAATTTAAAGCCATGCCCCCTCGTGCTAGCTTTCTCCATCCGAGGAAAAAGGCTATCACTATCCACCCTATCTAAACCTCTAATCATCTTATATGTTTCAATAAGATCCCCTCTTAGCCGCCTTCTTTCCAACGAAAACAACCCTAGATCCCTCAGTCTCTCCTCATAGGATATATAATATATATAATATATATAATAGTATATCACTGTTTATCTGTGTGTCTCTCTCTGTCTCTGTATTTCTCTCTATTTGTGTCTCTCTCTGTCTCTCTGTATATATCTCTCTGTGTATCTGTGTGTCTCTCCCTCTGTCTCTGTATTTCTCTCTATTTGTGTCTCTCTCTGTCTCTCTGTATATATCTCTCTGTTTATCTGTGTGTGTCTCCCTCTGTCTCTGTATTTCTCTCTATTTGTGTCTCTCTCTGTATCTCTGTATATATCTCTCTGTGTATCTGTGTGTCTCTCCCTCTGTCTCTGTATTTCTCACTATTTGTGTCTCTCTCTGTCTCTCTGTATATATCTCTCTGTTTATCTGTGTGTCTCTCTCTGTCTCTGTATTTCTCACTATTTGTGATTCTCCCTGTCTCTCTGTATATATCTCTCTGTTTATCTGTGTGTGTCTCTCTCTGTCTCTGTATTTCTCTCTATTTGTGTCTCTCTCTGTATCTCTGTGTATCTGTATATGTCACTCTTTATTTGTGTCTTTCTCTGTCTCTTTGTTTCTCTCTATCTTTATTTCTCTGTGTACCTGTGTGTCTCTCTGCCTCTATATTTCTCTCTGTCTCCATCTCTCTTTAACAGAACATAGAACATTACAGCGCAGTACAGGCCCCTCGGCCCTCGATGTTGCGCTGACCAGTGGAACCAATCTAATGACCCTCTAACCTAAACGATTCCAATATTATCCATATGTGTATCCAACGACCATTTGAACGCCCTTAAAGTTGGCGAGTCCACAACTGCTGCAGGCAGGGCATTCCACACCCTTACTACCCTCTGAGTAAAGAGCTTTGTCTCTGTCTTTCTCTGGATCTGTGTTTCTCTCTCTGTCTCTGTGTCTATACCTCTCTGGGTATCTGTGTGTGTTTGTGTCTTTGCATTTCTCTATATCTGTCTCTGTCTCTGTGTCTCGATGCTAAGGACCTAGTATTTTAGGCTCTGTGCTGAACCCACAATCTCTCTGATTCTGAGGGAAGATCAACATTGAAGGTGTGAGGCCTCATCACTCTCTGCCTGGTTTTGTAATCTTTACATTTTTAAACACTGTCTCTTAAAAGTCTGTTAGAAGTCCTCCATTTTCAAATCTTTACCCTGCTTCTGCCGTGTCTCAGACTCCACCTGGTCTGCACATCTTTGGACTGTGGAAGGAAACCAGGAAGCAACCCACGCAGACATGGGGAGAATGTGCAAACTCCATTCCCAAGCCCAGAATTGAACCCGGGTCCCTGGTGCTGTGAGGCAGCAATGCTAACCATCGTGTCCCCGTGCTGTCCTATCCCATGTACTGGGATGCAGTGAAAGGTTTGGTTTCTTGCACACTGCACAGACAAAAGGCCAATCAACCCAACCCGCACTTCTTTGTACTGTGGGAGGAAACGAGAATTTCTTTAATCTGTCCTTAAAGAATTATAGACTAATCTTTAAATGTCCACCTGAACCCTGACAGAACAAGGCCAACGTGGGGGAATCTAGTATCAGGTTTGAAAATGGATTCATTAGTGTCACAAGTAGAGTTATATTAACACTGCAATGAAGTTACTGTGAAAAGCCTGTAGTCACCAAGCTCTGGGACCTGATTGGGTTACACTGAGGGAGAATTTAGCACGGCTGATCCACCTTTCAAACTGTGAGAGTAAACCGGAGGAAACCTACGCAGACATGGGGAGAATGTGCGAGCTTCACACAGACAGTGACCCCCAGCACTGTCTCAGAGTAAGCGGGGGGGGGGGGGTGGGGTAGGATGTTTAGGACTGAGATGAGGAGGAATTTCTTCCCTCAGAGTCCTAGAGTCACACAGTGAAGAACAGGCCCTTTGGCCCATCGAGTCTGCACCAACAGGAACTCCCACTAAAGCTGTGCTAGCCCAGTTTTCCATCTCTTGTCCCGTATCTGGGAATGTCGGGATGTTTTGAGCGCTCATCCAAATGTTTTTGAAAGATTGGAAGGTTTCCAGCCTCCATTCCCTTCCCCGGCAGTGTGTCCCCGATTCTCCCCACTCTCTGAGTGAATGTTCCTCACAACTCCCCTCCGACTCACTCCGACTAAAACCCTGTCCCCTCGTGACTGACCCCCCCCTTCAACCCAGGGGAACGACTGCTCCCTCTTCACTCTGTCCCCATAATCTTCTCCCCCTCCATCCTGTCCCCCCTCAGCCTTCTCTGCCCCAGTGTAAACAGTCTAAGCCTATCCGGTCTGTCCTTATCGCTCAGAGCCTCCACCCCAGGTAACGTCCTGTTGAATCTCCTCTGTACCCCCTCTAGTGCACTCACATCCTTCCTATAGTGAGGTGAGCAGAGCTGCACACAGCGTTCCAGCCTCCCCATCGCTCTGTATAACTCCAACCTGAACTCTTTACTCTTATTCTCTACACCATGACTGATAAAGGCAAGTGTTTCATCTGCCTTCTTTACCCCCTGATTCACCTGCTCTGCTGCCTTCAGGGATCTGGGGATCATTTCCCGAGATCCGTATGTTCCTCTGAGCATCCCAGTGTCCCGTCACTCATTAAATACTCCCTCACCTTGTTACTTCTTCCAAACGGCATCAGCTCCCACTTATCAGGGTTCAATCCCATCTGCTCTGCCTATCTGACCCAACCCAGTTCTATCTCCCTGTAACCTCCAACCTTCTCCCCGATTAACCATCCCACCAATCTTGGGATCATCTGGACACCTTGCTGATCATTGCCCCCAGATTATCCTCTGTAACATTGATATAGAACAATAATAAACCCCCCCAGCACTGAGCCTTGTGGGACACCACAACTGGACACAGGCCTCCAGTCACTCAAACAGCTTTCTACCACCCACCCTCTGTGTCCAAATCCTAAACCAGTTTCCAATCCGTCTCCCCAACTTTCCCAGAATTCCGGGATGGGAAATATTTGGAATTCTCTATCCCGGAGGGCTGTGGAGGCTCCGCCATCGTTCACAGATTGAGATACCAGAGGAAACCACATCCCTGTGTTCAGATTACTGACACAAGGCCCTGATTGTAATAACTGAGAGAGGTTTAGGGCAGAGATTACTGATACAAGGCCCAGATTGTAATAACTGAGAGAGATTTAGGGCAGAGATTACTGATACAAGGCCCAGATTGTAATAACTGAGAGAGGTGTACGGCAGTGGTTACTGATACAAGGCACAGATTGTCATAACTGAGTGAGGTTTAGGGCAAAGATTACTGATACAAGGCCCAGGTTGTAATAATGGGAAAGGTTTAGGACAGAGGTTACTGATACAAGGCCAAGATTGTCATAACTGAGAGGTTAGGATAGAGATTACTGATACAAGGCCCAGATTGTCATAACTGAGAGAGGTTTACAACAAAGATTATTGATACAAGGCCCAGATTGTCATAACCAAGGAAGTTTTATGGCAGTATTTACTGATACAAGGCCCAGATTGTAATAATGGGAAAGGTTTAGGGCAGAGGTTACTGATACAAGGCCCAGATTGTAATAACAGAGTGTCTATTAATTGTAGTTAATAGTTTTCTTATAGTTTAAATTTCATGTATAAATAAAGAACTTTTCTTGTTCCTTATTCACAATTGTTCATTTCCCGTGATGTTGAGCTCCTGTTTTTACTCTTTCTGGTCTCTGTTACAGTTGCACAGATACCGGGCAGCTCAGATCGCATGGGTTCTGATCTCAGTGTGAACTCAAAGATCAGATTCACTTTTGTTAACTTTAAAATCAATTTTCCTGTAAAATATTCTCTGAATTTTTAAATAAACATTGAATGCAAAATTAACTAATTCTGACTTTGTGTAACTCCATCTCTCTTTCTCTATATCTCTGTTAGTATGAATTTGTGTGTGTGTCTCTCTAAATATCTCTCTACATATCTGTGTGTCTCTGCCTCTGTATTTCTCTGTATCTGTTTCTCTTTCTGTCTCTTTGTCTGTATCTGTGTATCTCTCTCTGTCTCTGTATTTCTCGGTATCTGTGTCTCTTTCTGTTTCCTTGTCCGAATCTGTGTATCTCTCTGTGTCTCTGTATTTCTCTGTATCTGTGTCTCTTTCTGTCTCTTTGTCTGTATCTGTGCATTTCTCTCTGTCTCTGTATTTCTCTGTATCTGTGTATCTTTCTGTCTCTTTGTCTGTATCTGTGTGTCTCTCTGTGTCTCTGTATTTCTCTGTATCTGTGTCTCTTTCTGTTTCCTTGTCTGTATCTGTGTATCTCTTTGTGTCTCTGTATTTCTCTGTATCTGTGTCTCTTTCTGTCTCTTTGTCTGTATCTGTGTATCTCTCTGTCTCTGTATTTCTCTGTATCTGTGTCTCTTTCTGTTTCCTTGTCTGTATCTGTGTGTCTCTCTATGTCTCTGTATTTCTCCGTATCTATGACTCTCTATCTCTATGTATCTGTGTCTCTCTGTCTCTATCGCTCTGCCTCTCTATCTCTCTATTTCTCTGTATCCATAGCTGTCTGTCTCTATCCCCTCTGTGTATCTGTGTCTCTCTTGGGTTCTATCTCTCTGTGTGTCTCTTATCTCTGTGTTTCTCTGTGTCTCTGTCTCTCAGTGTTTTTCTCTCTGTGTGTCTCTTGTCTCTGTGTTTCTCTGTGTCTCTGTCTCTCAGTGTTTTTCTCTCTGTGTTTTCTCTCTGTGTGTCTGTGTGTTTCTTGTCTCTGTGTTTCTCTGTGTCTCTGTCTCTCTGTGTTTTCTCTCTGTGTGTCTGTGTGTTTCTTGTCTCCGTGTTTCTCTGTCTCTCTGTCTCTCTGTGTTTTTCTCTCTGTGTGTCTCTGTGTTTCTCTGTGTCTCTGTCTCTCTGTGTTTTTCTCTCTGTGTGTCTCTTGTCTCTGTGTTTCTCTGTCTCTCTGTGTTTTCTCTCTGTGTGTCTGTGTGTCTCTTGTCTCTGTGTTTCTCTGTGTCTCTGTCTCTTAGTGTTTTTCTCTCTGTGTTTTCTCTCTGTGTGTCTGTGTGTTTCTTGTCTCTGTGTTTCTCTGTGTCTCTGTCTCTCTGTGTTTTCTCTCTGTGTGTCTGTGTGTTTTTTGTCTCTGTGTCTCTGTCTCTCTGTGTTTTTCTCTGTGTGTCTGTGTGTTTTTTGTCTCTGTGTCTCTTTCTCTCTATGTTTTTCTCTGTGTCTATGTGTTTTTTGTCTCTGTGTCTCTGTCTCTCCGTGTTTTTCTCTGTGTGTCTGTGTGTTTTTTGTCTCTGTGTCTCTGTCTCTCTGTGTTTTTATCTGTGTGTCTGTGTGTTTTTTGTCTCTGTGTCTCTGTCTCTCTGTGTTTTTCTCCCTGTGTGTCTGTGTGTCTCTGTGTTTCTCTGTGTCTCTGTCTCTCTGTGTTTTTCTCTCTGTGTGTCTCT
>NC_137357.1:1720000-1765000 GCF_965287045.1 Carcharhinus amblyrhynchos
TATAATGCCAGACAGCTGGTGGAAAGCAAATAGTGATGTTGTGATTCGGGAAGAAATGAAAGAGAATGCCAACAAAATATGTAACAGTTTACTGAACATAATTGGGAGGAAAATTAATCGAATTTCGACAAAAGGAAGAAATAAAATATCTAAATTAAAGCAATGTAAAGAAGTCAGTCCACCTTTCATGGTGGGATCCCTGACACAATCAACATCATCAAAGTCTCAGAAAAGTCAACAGTGTAGATACGGATTTGAAATGAAACTCAATATATTTTACTGGTAATGATAACTTGGTGAGAGAGGGAAAAAATACAATTTAATATATTATACTGAAGATTAAATGCCATAGTTCATAAAATTGACTAAAAATTCAATGGTACACAGTTAATTCAAGGCAGGCAGAATAGTTCACCAGAAGCCAAAACAAACACAAAAGTTCATTTCTGAAACAAAAGAGCGGATAATGCTGGACAAACTCAGCAAATTTGGAGCGAGAAGGGATCCAACACGTTGAGCGCCAGTGACTGGTTTTCATGCCAGACATGCTGACTCTCTCTAGCATTTTCTGTTTTTGTCTCCGAGTTTAAGCATTGATACAGTATCTTGTGTTTATTAAAAAAAATACAAAAGTGAAGTTATAAATCAGTCGAACATTGCTCTGATGCCATTTTGAGTGGACTGAATGGCTCTTTATAGTATTTTTGTAAAATGATACAGGAATCAGGAGAGGGTTGAAAACAATTTACAAAGACATTAGAAGAAAGGAGGGATGAGTCCTACCCGGAATGGCTGAATAGAGTCAAAACATGAGATCCTATTTACTTTAGTCATGTTCTTTCCTGATTTCTTGCAAGTAACATCCATGAGAGGAAAGTGAACATTTGTTAGTCACAAATGGATTAAAATTAACACTGCAATGAAGTTAATGTGATAATCCCCAGTGTTTTCATTACTGCTGACGGCACGGTGGCACAGTGGTTAGCAATGATGTCTCATAGTTCCAGGACTTGCGTTCATTTCCCGGCTTGGATCACAGTCTGTGTAGAGTTTGCACCTTCCACCCATGTCTGCGTCACTTTCCTTCAGATGCTCCGGTTTCCACCCACAGCCCAAAGATGTGCATATTCGGTTGATTCGCCATGCTAAATTACCTCTTAGTGGAGGTCAGAGGGATAAGTTGGTTCATATGTTTGGCTGCAGGGACAGAGCCTGGGTGAAATTATTGTCAGTGCAATCTCAGTGGGTCAAATGGCCTCCCTCTGCACTGTAGTGTGTCTATGATTCTATGGATTTTCATCTCTGAGGATGAAAGGCAGGGAGATAAAAGAACAGGGAAAAGTGATTCTGGATCATAAAAACCGGTCCGCTGACCCAGATGCAATTGATTTTTAATATGTATTCCTCATTCTCTTATATCTCACACATTACCTTTCCTAAGGGACTGGACATTTCGGATCCAGAATAACATCTTCTGTCCAGCAAGGCAGTGCTGGTTCTTCACTTTGAACCACAGCAGTCAGTCTGCTGACTGTTCTCCCAAATTGGTGCCAGGATCAAATACCAGGATTTGATATTTGATAAAGTTGTTGTGATCTCTACTCTGACTTTCTGAATCTCTCTCTATCATGATAACATCGTAATGACTCCATAAACAATTTGCCAACCACCCAATTATTTTGTGCTTACCAGTTTCTTCAAGCATTGACTCCTTCAATCAGATTGAATATTACACCAGTCACAGTTTGGGAGACACGGATCCTGGATCAGAATATCCTGAGGTGGAATCCTCCTCTATTCAGGGTAGGTCGAAGCTCACATCCTACAATTTCCTTCCGAGCCTTCTCACTCTGTAATATCTAAAATAGCTTCTGAAATCTCCAAACGTGCACCATGACGTGTACACCATGAAATGACAGTGCCAAGTAGCTCAGATATTGCAGAATGATTTCAGTTACAGAAACTTTGAGTCTGAAACAATGTTTTACCAGCATTCAGAACAATTGAAATTATCATGTATCTCTCCAGAAGCATCTCTTGGCTGTGAATTGTGTACTGGTTTGTGGGATCGGTGGCTCATTAGAACGGTATAAATTTGAACTAAAATTAAAAGAAAAAAAACACAATTTCGTCTAATATTCCCCATGCTCTAATTCACTGGCTTCCACGCCACAATAGATCTATATCTGTTCCATAATTGCTGTGGAAATAGACATTTAAGGAGATCGTTCGAACTGTCCTTCATTACTAATTAATTCCAATTCAAATACATTTCCTTCTCAGCTCCTGCTTTGACAGACTATGACGACGCTGAGACTGAAAACATTGACTCTCAGAGTGGGCACTTGCTGCTGAACCGGGACCCTGACGGTATCTTCCCTTTGACAAGTTCCAGCGGTGATCTCAGCGCTCTGGGTGAGATAAAACTTTGATTGTTCCTTTTCTTAAACAGTCGACCGGGATCAGTACACAATAAGTTGATAAGAAATTGGAACAGGATCAGGCCGTTCAGCCCCTCGACCCTGGTCCACCCCTCAGTGGATCATGACTAATCAGACCTTCATCATATTGACTCTCTTGCCCTTTTCCCGGATCCCTTCATTCCTTTACTGATTAATGATCGACCAATCACAGCCTTACATGTGCACAAGGACTCTGCCTCCACAGCTCTCTGTGGCAAAGAGTTCCAAAGATTCACAACATGTTGAGAGAAGAAAAAAAACTTCAAATTTCAGTCTCAAGTTGGTTCCCTTTCATCTCATTCTGCGCAGTCTGGTGCTAGAATCTCTAATGTGTGTGTGGGTGGGGGGAGGGGTGACAACATCCTCTCAGCATTTATCCTGTCGATCCCCATAACAATCCTATGTTTCAATGAGATAACCTCTTATTCTACCGAATACCAATGTGCATAGTGGCAGCGATGTTTCCTTCGCCATTATTAGTCAGTATTTGTGCAGTGACTATATTTGCCTCTCGTCGTTGATTATCCGAGCTCCGATGTTGCATCTTACTGTTCTCTCTTTATTATTGTTTCTCGTGTTTCTCTTTCCGATGTCACACAGTTTGTGTTCCCATCAACTTGACATTCTGTTTTATCTCTTCCTCACCACACTATCAAACACTCACCAGAGGACAGCATTTCCCGTCCCAGCCAGGTACAACACGTTCAGTTTGTATTGATCTCACCCCACCCCCATCCCCACCGCCCCCCTCCCCCTCCCGCCACCCCCACAGCCCCTGAACCTCTCCCAACGTCCCAGGAATCTAAAACCCGTCACCATAGCACCAGATTCCCAGCCAGGTACTCAGCTGATATTCCAGCAACATTAACTTTGCCCAATAGGAGGAGCTGTTAGTAACTCTGAAATCACCAGATTTGAGGTAATAATTTTCAACTGACTTCCTATCCCCATGATCCGCTTTTGCATCTAGTTTTTTTTCTAACTTAATTGATTAATACCGATGCAAATCATGACAAGTGGCTCTTCAGCGCCCCCTGCTGAATATCTTCCAACTGCCCTGAGAAATCCTTGACCCGAACACCAGGGGCGCAACATCCCAGCCTGGAGTATCGTTTGTGGCCAAAGGAATGCTTTCCAATTTCCCTGACATTTGAATCTCATATAAGGATTGCATTCCCACACTTTCTGCTTCTACCTCGTGCAATGGAGCCATATATGGCGCTATGAATTGGGATGTTACTCCCATCACATGAGAAGCCATTACCCCAACAGGATCGAAATCAGCCCAACATCAATGGCACCTCCACGCCAGGCCCTAAATATTTTCCCTACTCGTCTGCCTAACACTAAGGGGCGATTTAGCATGGCCAATCAACCCAACCTGCACTTCATTGGACTGTGAGAGGAAACTGGATCACCCGGAGGAAACCCACGCAGACACGGAGAGAACATGCAAACTTCACACAATGAGATCGGGATTGAAAACCCGTGATTGAAAACCCCTGATGCTGTGAGTCCGCAGTGCTAACCACTGTCTCACCGTGCTGCCCTTATTCTGTTTTCATTAATTTAAAACAATCTGGATTCAGACTGATATTTAGATTGAAACAAATCTTTAAATTAAATTACATCATTCCTTCAAACTCAGACCTTGTGACTCTCTGTTTCTCGAAGCTCCAGACAAGGTCACACTGAAGAGCCTTCTGTTTTTGGGCCTGAAATTCAAGGCTTCTGAAGCTGCATTAATCCTGATTTCTAATTAACTGGCTCCAGCTGAGAGGCTGTGAAAACCTATTTCCAACCTGCCATTAAAATTCACCCAATCAAAAGTGCAATGTTTAATTGATTGCTAAAATAATGAACTAAGTAGATTGAAATTTAACATTTCCTGGATATTGTGAGGAAACCCCTGTCATTTCTGATCTTCTTCATGTAATCCCATGCTGTGACTGCTTTCTGAATTGATTATCACCTCTGATTATTACTGCAGTCTCCCGCCCTCTTGTGTGGAATATACTCGCTCTGGTGTGCAGCCGATTAAAGAATAATTGGCATTTGGGTTTAGTTCCTGTCGCGAATGCACAGAATTGTATTAAACAAGGAATCTACTTTCAGCCCAAAGTTCACCAAAAATATGTCTACCCTCCACAGTATACAGTAAATCCGTATTAATCCAATCTTGTCGGTTCCTTCCACGCCAGCCAAGAATAACAGTGCCCCCTGCATAAGCAGCGACCTTGGACAGTGACCATTCATTTCTGAAGTTTAAACATATACAATATAATGTTAAACCGTATTTTATGACATTTTCCAATGGGAATGCCGCAGTGTCGGGGTGTGACCTGTCCCACATGGTTTCTGCTTTGTGATTTCTTGCAGTATTTTCAGTGGTACATTACATTGAACGTATCGGAAAGAATGTGCAGTGTGCATTTGATAGAAAGAAACTGACAGTTGAACTGGAATGTAATACAATTACTAGTGTAGTGTTGAACTGATTGTGGAAATGTTTGTAATTCTCACTCATTTTTCTTTTACCGTTTCAGGTCAGAGTCATCACAAAATTCAGGATGTGACGTCCTCAGACATGTGACTTAAATCAATGGGGACGCCCATTAAGTTTTCCACAAATATCGCCACGTCGAATATGCTTTAATCCTACATAAATACGCAGTTGTTTTTGTATCAATATGTTATTATTTCATGTTGTGTATTGTGTGAATTATTATTTCTTTCCTTGTTTTATATGAAAGAGTAAACGTTTTGTTCAATTAATAATGAAAAACAAGATGGAAAGTGTATCGAGTATTGCACTGTCCATATTAAAGTTATTACATTGCATTGCATTGTGGAACGGAGCCGTGATTATAATTCAAGATTTTATACAAGTTTTTTTTTTGGTCAAATAGATTTGACGTTCATTTTGTTAAAGCTTCCCTTCTTATGCCATTAAATAAAGATTAGGGCGGATAAATACATGGTTTGCTTCCGTTTTCTTCATTTGTTATATTCTAGATCATCATGGAGGCGGAGGCGGAGGCGGGGTGGGGTGGGTGGGTGGGTGGGTGTGGGGGTGGGGGGCGGTGCTCCACTGCATTTCCCCAGCAACTAAATACAACCCGATTGCATCCCAACACTACCCTAAACACTGGAGACCGTTGAGTAGCGGGAGGTATGAAGATGCTGCTCAGATTCCCATGTCTCCTTTTCATTTTAATTCCACAAGATTTAATATCCAGTAATCCGTTAGTTTTCATTTCCTCCGGATAAGCCCCTGTCCGATCGCCCGGCAATTCGAACCATCCTTCGGTCGTTATGGCATTAAAACAGAAATATTAATTAGCGGAAGACCGTTATTTTATAAATACATAAATATTGGAAATATCAAACTGGAGAATTCCGACACCATTTCCTGAGCGCAGATTAAGACGGAAATGTTTACATATCGGCCCACTTCGCTCGCATTGTTTTTTGGCCTGTGAGCTTGCTGTATTCCGCTGTGTCAGGCCCACAACGCCTCGTTGTCAATAAAGTTGTTGAAAAGGGAATTGCAGGGACAGTGACACCAGCGGTTGGAGGAGAGAGTTTATTTATTCGTATCACGAGTAGGCTTACATTGACACTGCAATGAAATTACTGCACAAATCCTCCAGTCGCCACAGCGACACCTATTCGGGTACACTGAGTGAGTACTGAGCATGACCAATCCTTCATTAGCACATCATTCTGAGTGTGAGAATAAACCATAGCACCGGGGGGAAACCCGCACAGACATGGGGAGTACATGCAGACTTCGCATAGAAAATGACCCAAGCCAGGAATTGAACCCGTTTCCTTGGCACTGTCTCGCAGCAGCGCTCAGCACTGCGCCACCATGCGGGTGAAAGGAGGAGGAGGAACAGAAACGCCAGCTGTGGGAGGGGAGTGACAGAGCGAGAGGGGGAGACGCAGTGCCACCAGCGATGGTTTGAGTGAGTGGCCGAGGGAATGGACAAACAAAGCTATCAGCGGTGGGAGGTTAGAAAGACAGAACCAGAGCCGGAGAGACAGCGATTCAAACGGTTGGAGGAGAGAGGGACTGGGCGAAAAATGGAGAGACAGTGACACTAGCCGTGGTTGGGGTGGGAGATCGAGAGAACGAGAAACATCAGCGGTGGGAAAAGAAAGTGACAGAGCGAGAAGTGGGGAGCACAGCAGCACCACCAGTGGGATGGGAGAGTGACAGTGCGAAGAGGTCAGTGACAGCGACACCAGCGGGACGAGGAGAGAGTGCGAGAGAGAGGCAGTGACACACCGACACCAGAGGTAGGAGGACAGAGTGCGAGAGAGAGGCAGTGACACACCGACACCAGCGGTGGGAGGAGAGAGTGCGAGAGAGAGGGAGTGACACACCGATACCAGCGGTGGGAGGACAGAGTGCGAGAGAAAGGGAGTGACACACCGATCCCAGCGGTGGGAGGAGAGAGTGCTGGAGAGAGGCAGTGACACACTGACACCAGCAGTGGGAGGAGAGAGTGCGAGGTGAAGAAGCAGTGAATTTGCTTCAAATTGCTGCCAAATTGTTGAATTGTCAGGGTATCCGTGTAAGACTTCAGAAACGTTTTGGTGTAATGTTGGGTGGAATCATACAAGGAAATGGGAAATGTATACATTAGGAATTCATTAACTAATCGCTTAATGTCCAACAATAAATAAATATTGTCCGTTAAATGGACGATACCTTGATGCAAATAGTACCCTCAGTACCCTCCAGGATCTCAGCGGTTTTGATCAAATCGCTTCCTACTGTCCTAAACTGCAGTGAATGCAAACCGGGTCTCTGCAAACTTATTGCAGCAGTAACCAGTCCATTACAGATGTTAGTCCAGTACACTTTTTTTTCAACTCCTTCCCATAGAATTAATTATTCCCTTCAATAAGGAGTCTATAAATGTACACAATATTCCTGTTGTAGACTCACTGATGCATTATCTATCTGGAGCACAACCTCCCGGAAGTTGTATTCATTTCCCCTCACAGAATTTCCAAGAAGACCACAGAGGGGAAAGGTTGAGGGGCTGTTGCAGTGCCGTAGGTACGATTTTTTTTTTACGACACTGTTGCATTGTTGAATTTACTTTCAGCCTCCTATGTAGTAATCTGCAAGGAAATCTGGGTTTTTGTTTCTGAATGTGAATGGCCAATGGATTTAGAAGAAAGTTCAGAGTACTTTTGGGGCCTTTGGGAAATTTCATTCGTGCAGAGAAGTTACTGAGATGAAATTAGAATAAAATCCAAATTCTATTTTTACCTCTGATGAAGGAACAGTCACATGGACTGGAAACGTTAACTCTGTTTCTCTCTTGACCCCAGAAGCCAAAACACTGCCTGGCTCTAGATATTTCTGGACCCTCAGCATTTAGGCACCGCTTTCACTGCAATTCAATCAAACACTAACTGGCCTGATAATAAACACAGACAACAAAACCTTAGCCGGCAAAATCGTGAATTCAGTTCAATTTTGCACATCGGATGTTCAGTTATTAGTGGGTGGGAGTTCCAGTATACATGATGTTAGCTGAATCAATGACAACTTGCATTCATATAGCGACTTTAGAGGAGATATTGTGTCGTCTTTGTATTGGATTACATCACGGTCTCACTGTGATTAACATCGTGATGCAAACACAGGATTATCAGTTTATTTGTCTTTTTTTTTCTGTCATGAGATTGAGCTGAAATATGGAAATACCAATCTGTGAAACCAGTAGAGTGATAACACGCATTTACATCTTAAATACGAAATCGAAACCACATCATGGCGATGATGTTTATTCGAATTATTTTGAATGATGATCAGTTTGATGGTTTAGAATAGACCCAGTGTAGCGGTATCCCAATGATGGACTGGGAATATATGGGGGTCTCCCGGTTCGAATCCTGCCCAGAGTGTTTCCCCTATTCCTCATTCATTTTCAAGTTTCACAACATTCCTTTGGATCACCACCTACCCGGAGGGGGAACCAGTACCTTTCAACGATAAGAGATGTTTTTTTCTAATCCTTATTCTCGGAATTTCTGCCTTAAGTACACGAATGATCGGCCTAAGGAGTGGCAGTGATCTTTCTGTGTCTCTATCCCTTTGTGTAAGTCACTCTGTGTTTAATTATACATGTGTCTGTCTGTGTGCACGGGATGTACTTGTGTACGTTCCTGTGCAAGTTCCTGCTTGTCACTGTCTGTGTTGTTTTCGTCTATTTATCCAATTGTTTTTTTTTTAGTTATGTGCCTGTAAGATGCTTTTCCTCAAATAATTTTCCAATTCACTTTTCAAAATTATTAATGCCATGAGTGAAGAAGAGGGGAGACCCCTAGATCTTGCCATCCTGACACAAATGGAATTTGAAGTGTTGGATCTGTTGCTAACAGTGAGCGTGAAACTCAAGAGACCAGAAGACCATGAGATGGAAGAGCAGAATTCAGGCAATACAAGATGGCCGCCAGCGATGGGTCTCCCTGCAGCCCATTGTCCAGATTGTCCCCGGTGGATGTGGTGGGGATGGTGCAGCAGATGGAGCAACAATCCCAGTTTCAATGGGGGAAGAAGCTGCAATGCTGCCCCCTGGTGTACACTCCTCTCCAGTCTCTGCATTGCAGAGTGTTTAAAGTCAGAGAGTGAATTGTCACCGCAGCACCTTGACCCCAGGGATCAAACTACCCCCACTTAAAACCATCAAATCCTGACAGTGCATGGACTATGCATCGACAGAGCATCTTATCCGATTCCCCGACCCTCACATAGTTACCCTCTGATCCCCCCTAACCCACACATCTTTGGAATGTGGGGGGAAACCGGAGCACCCAGAAGAAACTCACACAGACACGGGGAGAATGTGCAAACTCAGCACAGACAGTGACCCAAGGCTGGAATCGAACTCGGACCCCTCGCGTTGTGAGGCAGCAGCGCTAAACACTGTGTCACCGTACTGTCACTCCGGGAAATACATTTGGGTTGAACATGGGGCGGGCGGGGAGATTTCTCCCTCACTTTGATTATTGGAGGGGGGATGGGTATCAGAATAACTCAGCGTTGCCTCAATATCCTCACCTTTCCTCTTGTTTCTTATTTTAAACAAAACTCATTTCTCCACCTGGCCCAGCGATAGGGCTAACAGAAAGCAGAGAAAAGGATACGGCATAGAAAGAGGCCATTCAGCCCATCACATCTGCACCAGCTGGACAAATATAAACTAGCATTCCATTCTAATCCCACCTTCTAGTGACCCAGTCCCCAGCCCGATCTTTACAGGTTACAACATTTCAGCAACAGATCTAGCGGCCGATCGACGGATCCGAGGAGTTTCTGTCTGGACCACCAGGTTAAACACGAATCCCAGACACCCACTACTCTCTGAGTGAAAACCTTCTTCCGAATATCCCCTCTAATCCTCCCAGCAATATTTGCCCAATTGGCGGTCGCAAATCACACCTCAATATCAATATATATTGTTCTCTGCCTCTCAGAATGCACCTGGTGGACCTTCTCTTTTCAGAGCCTGGCAGATTTTTTTTTCCCCCAGTGTAGGCAGTTTGAGTTAACCTTCCAGTAGAGTGTGTGATATATCTATCATGCCTGGGATTTCTCATACCTCCCGGTGGCCCAGGCACATTATCAACATATCTTTATTCATCTGTGGGTTATGTGTGAGTTTCTGGCTGGTCAGCACTTCTTGGCAGACCCTAGTAGCACTGAAACCGAACGTCATACTAGGCCATTTCAAAGAGTCACTGAATACCTGCCGCACAGAACGAGGCCATTCGGCCCATCAAATCTGTGCCGACCATAATCACACCCTGGCCCCATTCCTGCATTTTATCCCGCTGACACTGGGGTCAATTTAGCATGGTCAATCAACATAAACCACACGTCTTATGTCAGTGGGACGAAACCAGAGCATCGGAGGAAATCCATGCAGAAAAGGGAAGAATGTGCAAACTCCATACCCAAGGCCAAATTGAACCTGGGACCCTGGTGCTCTGAGACAGCACTGCTAACCACTATGCCACCATGACATCCAGAGTGACCAGAGGAAACCCACGCAGACACGGGGAGAATGTGCAAACTCCACGCAGGCAGTGAACCAAGATGTGGATCAAATCCATGTCTCTGGAACTATGAGGCAGCCCTGTGAACCATTGTGTCACTGTGCCACTCAGACAACTCTTAAGAGTAAGCCACGTCGGTCTGGTGCTGGAGTTACATGCAGGCCAGACCAAGTAAGGACAGCAGATTTTCTTCCAAGACGGATACAGGTGAATTCAAGGTTTTTTTTTGTTTCCTTTTTTCCACATTTGTCAAGGTTTCATGGTCTTCTGTAGATACTTATTTCCAGATATTTTTTAGTGAATTCAAATTTCGAATCAGTGTCCACAGAACATGAGCTGAGTTTCTTGCAATAAGAGAAACAAAATCATTGCATAGTATATTTGACATTAATCTCCACCTACGTAATTCACTGAAATGATGAGCGATGGAACGTGGACAATTTGAAAATATTTTTTCCACATCTGATTTCTCATTTGTGAGGGAAGGCATGAAATGGGTTTCCTGCAATTATTGGGAATTAGCCCTGGCACATTCAGCTAAAAAAACTGCCTCTGCTGAAAGAAGACTCTGTCTGCCTTGCTACCATATTGAGAATGCCCAGGCACTCCTCTGACATAATAACAACAGAGAACACCCTCACTCTCAACACAGCAAGAAGCCTAGCCATTCATCAGCATTATATGCATACTTTCTGTGTCATTGCTCCTGCCATACAACACCAGCACTTTGGCTCTCTGCATTGCGACAAGGTATTTCACTTTCTCTCTTCATTGTTGCAGTGTCTGCCATTCTCCTGGCCTTGGTTGATATAATACTAGCAGTTTGTTGTGGCAGTGACAGACCGGTCCACATTTTTTTATTGACTTGGCTAGCTCAGCTCCTGCTCTGACACGATCATGACAGCTTGTGGTTCCATTAGAGAAAAAAAACAAGTAAATATATTGACAACAATTAACCAATGATCAGTTATTCATTTATTTATTTTTTTTTGAATGCATCGAAAAACTGAAATAAACGGATATTTCAGCATAATTTTCAATTGTTCTCTGAACATAGTCTGGGTCACGGCATAAATGCAAGTGTTTGTGCAGCAACTCAGAAGCTGCAACATGAAGCCCATTTCCTGTACACAATTACTCATCATTCCAGAAGAATCTATTAGATAATACACCCGCCTGTTTACTGAAAACACCATTATAACAGCCCACAACACGATGAAATTCAAAGAGATAACAAACAGTAAAATTATTGATTTCCGTCGACCCTCCATCTCTGTGTCTTTGGAACTATCCCCACTTCTCACAGCTCGAAGTCTTCTACGGGCTCTGCTATTCACTACAATATGCCTGATGGTGACAACATTCAGCAACAAAATCAGGGCAAATGGTAAGCATGGGGTTAGAATGTGATGCAGAAACTCAACAATTATCCAGACTGGAGATTCCTGGACAGTGAATGTTATTGAGCAGAACCAGGGTTTATTCCTCGTCGAGTACGAGTCTGTCAACATAAAATACCAGAAGGTATTCTTGAAACAGCTCAACACAGCAACAGTTCCGAGAACCACAGCAGCCGTTTTCTGTGTACAATATTTATTTTTCAGCTTCTGGCAACAAATAGCAACACATCGATCAAAGGTGAAAGTCACAGTAAACCAAACAGAACAGTCAGTGGCCGCAAACAAGAAAACTGCATGGATATTGCACACACGCATTGACCACAGAAAGGAAAAATGTTCCCAATAAACAATTGGAATGTGTCTTAGTATCAAATCGATAATAATAACGAGTAGATCTGCTGTTGCCATGGCCACCAGGTAGCGCGTTACACATTTGGAGAGACCACATTTTCGAAAGGCTAATATCGCAATCGTGGCTAAGTTAGCTGTAGGAGACAGGAAAAAAAACAGGGAAATTATACATCAGGAAGGGAAGAACATTACCTTCAGTGAAGACATGCACTGTTGTCAAACATGGTATCTAATTAAATAACATATTGTTTTTACTTTGGATAAACTACGAAGTCTGTTGAATTCAGGATGGGTTGCCTGGCAAAGGTACTGAAATTGTTATCGTCAATGTTAATTTTTATTGTTCATTCTGCTCCTTCATTGTTCTATTCCTTCGATATCTTAATTTGGCTCCCTCCTGGAACTATTTGAGTGCCACTTGTTGAATGTCTGTGCCTTGGCCGACCGCCATTAGCCAGTGACCATTTCATGAAGCGAATCACTCTGCCCCTTTGTTTATAGTGGTATTTTGCTCCGCCCCTTGCAGCATGGTTCTATTTGAAAACAGACAGGCGAGGCTACATTCTGATATAATGTTTTGAGCTGAATGCAGGTCCCTTGAAAGTGTGCAAACTCCCAAGTAAAGGTAAGTTTTTCCATAATTCTTGACAATATGCAATTCCATTCACTTCACTTGAAAATCATTGAGCTTTGGAATTTCTTCAACACTTCTCAAACAGATGCTTTACCAGCGTACAACATCTGGCCCGGAAAAAAGTGACACATACATTGGCTTCATCCCCACAGTGCAGGATTTTCTTTTTTCATTCCCTCCAGGCTACATCTCCCAAGTCGCCGCTTACACGCCATGCAAACTGGCAATACCGGCATGTTTTGAGAAGCAGTGGGTATGGGTTTGTTGGTCGATTGTGAAGTTGTTGATTCAGGCAGCATTTTCAGTTGATGGTTTTTATGAGGCAGGTTGAAGAGTGACGACATCTGGGACAGGAGTTTGAGACGGGATATTGGTTTTCACATGAGGTGGTGTTTGATTTACTGGGGTCAGTCAGTCGGAGAGAGAAATATTATTTCATCCAGGAGGACTGCAGATGTTTTACAGCTTGGAAATCAATTGTGGTGCTGGGGAGGTGCTGAGCCAACAATACAAGTTGGAAAGGGATGCATGATTCAGTGATGGTTTAAAAGCAGGGGTCCAAAGTCGGTATGCAAACACTCGTGGGATACCCGGAGGCGCGTGGCACAGGATTTCTGTGTTTGTGAAGGGGGGCGGGGTTGTGTGGTGGCGTCAAATGAACAGTGAATGAATCAGCGTTCAAAAACTCCAGGATGGCTGCTACGGCGGTTGCAGTAAGTGGCAGAGAGAGGTGAGTTTTGTGGTTGGGAACGCAGCGTATGTGTCTGTGGCTGCCTAGCCTCGAATGGAGGGCACAGAAAAAATGTGACGTGATGTGTGGAATTCTAGGTGCTGTGGCGAACAGGAGTTGTGGTTTGACGGGGACTATCTGTGGCCGTGGAGTGTGATGGAGGAAGTGACTGGAGAATGCTTTGCATGATGCTGCTATGTCACTGCTGTAGAGTTAATGCTGGAATAGAGTCTGGTTATCAGGAAACTAAGTACTGAAAGATTTACAGGAGTGGCCATGCTGCTGCCGAGCTTATGCAGCCAAAGCAGCATCCACATTGTGTGTCCTCTATGGAGGAAACGATGGATGAAGAGAAACCTCACGATATTTCATTCTGATTGGAAAGTCCTGCTTTTGATCATATATGTGGCTACAGCAGTCTTTGAACCCACGACAACATGATTTCATTCAAGAAAGGAAAACGTGTTCATCTCCCATTCCATTCCAATTTCCCCTCTGACAAGCCCCAGTGCAACATATAGCGCACTGCTCTTTCGAGACGTTTCTCGACGTTGGTCACTGGAAGAATTGGTGATGCTGGAATCTGCCCTCAAAGTTCACGTAGTTCACCACAAATAGGCCACAAATACTCAGACCTGAATTCTGTTTATCTCCTCATTGTTCTGCAGACATGTTTAGAATTGTCAAAGACGCCAAATTAATATTGCAAGATGAACACAATACAACGTCCAGAAGAATGTCACAGAAACAGACAAACTGGGAGCAAGAGAAGGCCAATGAGTCTGTCATGCCTTCCCTGCCATTAATTATGCTCATAATGGATCAGCCTTACCCTCAATCGCATGTGCTTTAACTTAACATGCCAATCTCGTGTATGGCACTTCGAATTACGCCTTCTGTAAGTCAAAACAAATCACATTCTGTTACTTCTGTTAATCAAGCTTATGGGTTATATCCTCGGAAACTTATTATAGATTTGCTAAGAAAGGTTTCCCTTGCTTCAGGTTGAACACAAATCGTGTATCCTGATCGATGCACAGAAGGGATATAATCTGCTTGGTACGGACACGCCTGATGGAATGTTAGGTGGGAGATTTTCAAGATCTAGGGCTTTCCTGCTTTGAGCAGTAGAAACTAATGGGGAATTTGATACAGGGAGTAACATTTTCAACAATATTAATTGAACAAAGAGTAAATATTGGCAATGAATCAAATTGTATATCAAGTGGTGGAATTGGAATTCTAACTTTGAATTGGTAAAACAATTAAAGAAAAAAAAACGCAGAGATATGGGAAAGTACCGGACGATGTAAGACCTGATTATATTCACTCCTGGTCTATCATCTGATTAAATGACAGTCACTGCCGTATTACTTGCCAATGTTTGTTTTCCCGAAGCTACAGAGCACACGCTAAGGATGAGAGTGACGAACACAAGTGTTGGGGAAACATTGACAGATCAATTTGAACCTGGTTGAAATCGGTGCTTGAAAACCAATGGGACCACTGTTTGTTGTGGTATAAAGATCCCCGTGCATGCTGGCGGAGCATTGATGCAACTGGAGTAATGCGTTGTCCTGCTTATATCTCAATTAATTTTCACGATTTACCACTTTCTGTCGGAACACATCGTTCTTGATGCAGAATAAAATACCGTACATTTCAACAGCAGCAATTGTTATTCTATGTGACGAAATTTCAACCATAAATAAAACAAAAATACTTCAATAATTCAGTTTTCTTTCTGACTGTGTCCTCTTTTGTGCAGAACTAAATAAATTTAATGTTTCATTACATTTGTGTTAGTCTGTGTAAACGGGTTAACTTGAACATTTATGTGCATGTTAATGCATGTTCCTTAATTGTCTTGTTTTTATTTATTTTTTCCTGCTTTTTCTATCTCGTTATGCATCTGCTAGATAATGGTATTCAAATAGGGAGAGAGAGAGAGAATAAATTGTAGCCAAGGATAGATACAGGTATGTCATTTTTTAAGGGTGTATAGTCAATGTTTTAGGAAATGTTTTGCCGAAGCAAAAAAACTAGTTAATGAACAACTGGCATGGAAACCTGTCAATATCATTCTGCATCAGCACAGTGACTGAACTGGTTTGCTGTGATTTCGACTATAGCGACGTGCTTTCCAGATGGGCTGTGGTGAGATATGGAAACTTAACATTACCAGATCACAGTCGAATCATCGAGTCTTTTTTGTAACAAAAACACAAATGAGAATTTGTGCAGCATTCCCTTAAGGCAGAGTTGGGGCAAGATCAGTGTTTGATAATGCAGAGAAACGTGGATTCTGGATAAAACTCCATGTCAAATCCATTTCGGAGGTTGTGGACATTCACTATCTTGGTGCTCAGACATTGGGCAGGCCGGAGAAAAGGACATTCATGGGTAGGTCACCGTTTTCTTTATCGGATATTAAAAAACATCTGGTCTTCCCAAGTACAATGACAGGAACATTACCGGGTTTCAAAATATGGTATAATTAGTGGAGGCATAAAACGACTTACCAGGGACACCAACAATGGCGAGGATGGGATAGTAACCTGCTTGAATAATCTGCAACGTGAAGTAGATCCGGTTTTCTACCGACATCCAAGCAGAATATGTAGAAAGATGGTAAAGAGCTCCGGATAAACTTCTGTTCATCGTTGGAACATTCGTATCTCTGATTTTCCAATTATGATCCGTCGGTGTAAAATTCCAATCTCTTATTCTCATGTCGGGGGTCACTGTTGAAACATTCAAATCCATTGTCCACAAATTATAAACCACTGTTTTATCATTCCAGTCTGTCAATCTCAAACTGTGATCTCTCATCTCCCTCCGTCTCCGGGCGCTGATTCCAGATCTATCCAGTGGTTACGGACAGACACTATGAGAGATAACATTGAAAGGAGTCTCATTTTAAAGAAGATGGAATCCCACGAGGAAAGCAATTAGGATTTTTTCTTTTCATGCTCTTGAAAAACAGATTCAGTTAGCCCCTTGCGATAAGACAAGTGTTGCATCACTCATAAGAACATAAGAACATAAGAAATAGGAACAGGAGTAGGCCATCTAGCCCTTCGAGCCTGCCCCGCCATTCAATAAGATCATGGCTAATCTGTCGTGGCTCAGTTCCACATTCCCGCCCTCTCCCCATAACCCTTAATCCTCTCTCTTATCAAAAACCCATCAACCCACGTCTTAAAAATATTTAGCGAGGTAGCCTCCAACACTTCAACGGACAGAGAATTCCAGAGATTCACCACCCTTTGAGTGAAGAAGTTCTTCCTCAACTCCGTTCTAAACCGCCCCCCCCTTTACCTTGAGGCTGTGCCCTCTAGTCCTACTGTCCTTTCTGAGCGGGAAGAGACTCTCCACCTCTATCCTATCCATCCCATTCATCATCTTACATGTCTCAATGAGATCTCCCCTCATTCTTCTAAACTCTAACGAGTACAAGCCTCGTTTATTCAGCCTCTCCTCATAGCTCAACCCCCTCAACTCCGGCATCAGCCTAGTAAACCTCCTCTGCACTCCCTCCAAGGCCAAAATATCAAGCTGTCGATATTTCTTGGGCTTTGAATTGATGCCCGGGGATTGGAAGAGTACACATGTTCGGATATGACAAAAAGGAAGACAAGATGAGAAGTACAGTAGCTTGCTTTGCACTGACAATGGTGCCGAGTTTCCAGAAATCATAATTAAGGAAAGAAATATGTGTTTCTTCAAATATATAAATAAAAAAAAATCAAACCAGCCTTATGAAAGTCAGATGAACTGATGGAAAGTTTATGTGCCATCGTGTGGTTGTTTCAGGAATGTGGACGCAGGGAAAAAAAATGTTATCAGCTGCAATTCAATAGTTGTGGTCTGGAAACTGAAACAGACAGTTTACAGGTCAGGTGTGGTGTGGTTGTGACACTGATAAGATGCAGAAATCAGAGAAGTGGCGTCTTGTTACTAATCACTCAGGCCAAATATATAGAGCAGTTTCCCTGGAACATTAAAAACAACTGTGTTTCATTCAACAATCCGTCCATTCTTATCATAAAGAAAACAATTCCAACACTTGAGAAGGAGGCACTTGTCAAAGCGATAAAGAACCACAGAGAGGGCGACAATTGAAGCTCTTGGTGAACATACAACGGTTACTGAAGTCAAAAGACACATGTAGCTGAAATTGCAATTATGCTTGAATGGAGCAAAAGGGTTTGATATAATTGTTCTCCTGGAAAGAAAACAATTGCACGTGTTCTGCTCTTCCAAGATGTAAAGCTTGCTTCACACTGTTGAAAAACACACAAAAAAGAACAATGTAGAATAATTAAATAAACAAATCTGTGAATATTGTTAATCATTGGACACTAGTCTATTTCTGAAAACACTCCGGCAGTGTGTATTAGACCAAGGGTCAGCACCTTGGAGAACCCAGAATCACCTCACACTTTTCCGTATTAAACTCCATCTGCCACCTCTCGGCCCAGCTCTGCAGCTTATCTATGTCCCTCTGCAAACTGTAACATCCATCCTCACTGTCTACAACTCCTCCGACTTTGGTGTTGTCAGCAAATTTACTAATCCATCCTTCTACACCCTCATCTAGGTCATTTATAAAAATGACAAACAGCAGTGGCCCCAAAACAGATCCCTGAGGTACACCACTTGTAACTGAACTCCAGATTGAATATTTCCCATCAACCACCACCCTCTGCCTTCTATCAGCGAGCCAATTCCTGATCCAAACTGCTAAATCACCCTCAATCCCATGCATCTGCATTTTCTGCAATAGCCTACCATGGGGAACCTTATCAAACGCTTTGGTCACCTTTTCAAAAAACTCGATCAGGTTTGTGAGGCACGACCTACCCTTCACAAAACCGTGTTGACTATCCCTCATCAATGTATTTCCCTCTAGATGATTATAAATCCTATCTCTCATAATTCATTCCAAAACTTTGCCCACAACAGAAGTAAGGGTCACTGGTCTATAATTCCCAGGATGGTCTCTACTCCCCTTCTTGAACAAGGGGACAACATTTGCTATCCAGGGAGTGTACATCAGGGAGTGTACAGCGTACACATATCACAATGAGCGAGAGAGAGGGAACTAAGAGATAGCATTCAATTTTCAGATATCTCTCTGAGAGAGAGATTTGTGTCTGATAGACAGCAGTCACTGTACAGATATCTCCCTAAGGGATAGAGAAGGGACTGTGAGACACCACTCAGTGTACAGGTATCTCCCTCGGAAAGAGAGAGAGAGAGAGAGAGAGAGACAGAGAGACAGAGAGACAGAGAGAGAGGACTTAGAAACACCAGTCAATTTACAGATACTTCATGAGAAAGAGAGAGGGGCGGAGACACCAGGCGCTTTTGAGATGTCTCCCTGAGAGAGGGAAGGGACTGAGAGACATCACAAACGGAACAGACATATCCCTGAGAGACAGGACTAGGAGACACCAGTCACTGCACAAATACCTCCCCGGAGTAGCGGAAGGGGACTGAGAGACACAAGTCATAGAGGTTTACAGTATGAAAACAGGCCTTTCAGACCAATTTGTCCATGCCACCATCTTTTGTAAACCATTTGGAGCATCTCAGTTTCCCCCATTTGGCCCATGTCCCTCTGTACTCATTTACCCATGTATCAGTCCAAATGCCTTTTGAAAGATACAATTGTTCTCCGTCCATTACTACCTCTACAGTTTGTTCCAGACACTCACCACCCTCTGTGTGAAAAGAAAAAATGCCCGTCTGGACACTTTTGTACCTTTCCCCTTTTATATTAAACCTTCACCCTCTAGTATTAGACTCCCCGACTTTTGGGAATAAACACTGACTATCTTGCTGATCTCTGAGTTAATATAGGGGGAATGTTGTTCTGTTTATAACCAATATCAAACCTGAAGTAAGGCGTTTTTCAAATAAGTTTGTTGATAGTCTCTGTGTCCAATGCACCTGAATATTGACCCAGTGATAATGCACTTCCTGGTCTACCACGTCATCACGCAACTCATTGCAGGATTAAGACCTTTCTCTCTCACCGGGTGACGGTGCTTCATGTGCAGTGTGTCCGCAGGTTGACCCTGATTGCTATCTGTGATAGAAGTGAAGTATCACAAACCAGCCATACAGTGATTGTCCAATGTAGAGACGAGGGCTCCTGCCTATCTCTACACAGCATGAATGATGTTCTGCCACGCATGCTATAACCTCAGGATTCAGTCTACCCCTTTGTTAATTGACAGACTTTTACTAAATCACCTACCTCCTCCATTATCCATAACACTGGTCATATATGTGGAACTTCACTAAATCTGCTGTTGAAAAGTTCATCAAAATATTTGAAGCAGAAAAAAAGACTGTTGTTCCATTGGCAAAGTGCACATCATCAGTCATGTTGTTTTCTTATACATACATGCTTGCCTTGCTCGAGCGTTATTTACTCAGGGAAAACAACCATTAACCATCAAGTCTTTGTTAATTTAACGACTTTGACATCTGCATTGTTAAGATCTCGAGTTTAAAATGTGCACCTCAGGTTCACTCCAATCCCAAGTGCATCGAGATCAGAAACTTTTCAAACAGTTGTCCAACAATGGTGATAATTTATGGAATATTTAGACCTGCAGCTGAATGCATGCAGATCATAAAACTCAGGAAAATTGCCTCCATCCAGGACAGCACATCTCACTAGTTCAGCATCCTATTGAAACAGATTAATCTGCCTACCAAAAGACAAAGTGAATGCAGTCTACACAATGCAGTGAGAGAGCTCTTCAAGTTTCCTCATCGACCTATTTCTAAAGCTACAACATTTTGAATGGCAGATAGGAAGGGATCAAACATATTGGTCGAGACAGCGACGCCCACATTGTTTCAATGAGTAGAAATATTGACATAAAGTAGAAACAGATACACAGGAGCGGAGCTGTATCGAACGTGGAAAATAAAATGACATTTTCAATTTTGCCAACGCAATTAACCCCAATCAGACAGCCCTGGAAATATAATGATGTTGCTTCACCATCCAAGGATCAAAGTGGCAAAGATTAGGGGGGAAACAAGAAGTTGGGAACAGAAGTCCACGAAAAAAAGACATAAAATAAGAAATGTTATGAGTAAATTAGCTCAGATTATATACAAAGTGGCAGAACTTCTACAAATATATCAGTTGAAAAAAATGGTTGGCGAAAGTAAAATTTGACCATTTTTGGCAGATGAGAAGGGGGATTTTGTAATAGAACAAAGAACAAAGAACAAAACAGCCCGGGAAACAGGCCCTTCGGCCCAACGAGCCCGCGCCGCCATTTTAACATTACCAGTCCCCCCTCCACCCATGACCCTTATCTATGATTGTGGCATTCCACATTGAGGGAAACTAATTTAGGGACAATTTATTACCTCCAGTCAGCCTAATAGTACGTCATTGGGGAGTGGGAGGAAACCGGAGCACCCGGAGAAAACCCACGCAAGCACGGGGAGAGTGCGCAAACTCTCACAGACACTGGCCCAAATCCATGTGTCTGCACAGCAAACAGTGATAGTCACTGAGCCCAGTATCTGGTCCATTTTAAGCACACACTAACGACATGAAGTACTAGGCTACTCTCGAACATCCAAGAGCAGCCCTCGTACGACCCATCGCGTGTTGGCCCCTCGTTAGACAACAAGGCGGACCGACTCAAAACCTGTGAATTAAAAGAGAATAACATTAGTATCTTTCCTCATCCTTATTCATTACCAGGGACGTCCAAATGCTAATGGTAGAAACACGATTTTGATTGCATTGTCTCCGCATGGACTGCATTGTTTTAAGATAAAGGACTACCTCTTGGTAACACGGATGGACAATTAAAAGCACTATTATCAATATTACCGATGCATTGCAAGGGACTAGATACTAATTATGAAAGAAACTCAATGTTTTCATGATTCATGGAATTGATACATGTGATCAGAAAATAAAGCTTGGTGATGCGGTTGTGAAAAGATGTTGAGACACCTGCTGGTGGTTAGCTTCAACCATTATCAGTGAGTGAGCATAGGCAGCCTCTTGCTGAGTAACATGCCGAAAATCAATTTAAATTGGCATAAATGCCCATCTGCTGCGTGGCTGCTGGATGAATACAGCCATTGTTGTGTCCCCAATGCCTGCCGCCATTCTCACCGCTTAAAGTGTTTTTAAATAATGCACCATCCACACGAATTAAAAATGTATCATTTAGAAATATGCAGTGCCACTTCTGTTAGGCGAATGTTTCTTATGATATTTCCGGAATATCTCTTCCAGCCTGGACAGACATTGTTCATCAATTTAATCCACCACATCGCTGCTAAGAACACGTGGAACACCACTGTGGCTGTCCATTTGGCCTCTTGGTTTTATTTTCTATAATCAGTTTCATGAAATAATATTTGAGAACTGAATTTTTGAAAGCTGGTATAGAAACCTTTATTTTACAACAATCAACTCATGGAGCTATTAAAGTTTTCATTAAAATATTCCATTGGGTTTGGCAAAATTGACCAACCGTTCCGGACCTTTGTGTTGTCTCCTGCAATAAGTCTGCAGTTCCAGGGTTTGTCCATTTCACTATGAATTCACGGTGTGGGTCATGATCAAACCTGCAGCTCTCTAAAAGCACACTCATACACAAATCAGTGTGAAACTGCACGGACAGTTCATGCGCTATTTTCACCAGCAGTTTTGGAACAACATTCACAATTCTCGTCCCGATGCTGCAAATATTTTACATTATTGTGATTGAAGATTGGTTGGCTTAAAAGAGGTTGATTACATCTGTTTGTTCTGTGACTGTAATTAATGCGAGTCTCCATGGACCTTATCTGCAGCACTGTAGGATTTCACTTTGCTTTATAAGTAACTAATTTCAATGTTCTAACCCACACTTAAGGGGAGGATCACCGCTGCCACGAACGGTAATCGACCAGGAGACAGGCACAGAATTAGAAAGACAGACACACACACACACACACACACACACACACACACGCACACACGCACAGAGAGAGAGAGAGAGGATCCATCAGAGTTCGAGAGCAATAGTTTGGAATGTTACAAGAATGAATCAGAGAATGGAAGACTGGAATATTACAGCAACATATCGGAGTTTATCCACAAATTTCAACGTCCTTTCCACATATTATGATTGGCTTCCAGTATACATTCGGACCCAATATGCACTTTACATTATTCAGTGTTTTTACTATCCAGTCCTGGCTGTCATTGGTGTCCCTGGTAAGTGTTTACCTCCAAAGTTTAACTATATAACTCATGTTTAACTGTATTATTATATTTGTCGTTACATTATCCATCTTGCCTGCTGCTGTCATGATGTCTCTTTCAGCTGTGAATAAGTGTTAAGGAAAACTATTGCTAATAATATTTGTGTCGTGTAGAATCTATTAGTTTACATTTACTTGAGGGCATGCGACTGTGCCAGGACGGAGAGATGCATATTCCTTGTAAGATTTTTTTCAAGAAAATAATTCTAGTGGAATGTTCTATATTGACGTCATTCAACTATTAAAAATGAGTTATTGCACAATAACCCTCTTTATTTCAATTACGGGAAATACAAAGACAGCTTCTTCATTTATGAGCCCAAATTCCATTCCTTTTTCAGCATTACACTGCTGCTATCTGTGAGAAACTTGACGTTCTACCAGACTCTTCAAAACCTCAGCCATCCGTTTTCACTGAATTTGGTTCAGTTTTGTGTTCGCTCATTCTGACTAAGACCAGCCCCATAACTTTGTATCTAAAGGACTGTCACTTTAACACTCATCATGACTTTGAGAAATCAGAATGTGTTTCTGTCTCCAGGTCGTTATAGAAAAGACAAAGCACATGTATTCAAATTAATCCAATTCCTCTCTGCAACATGTACACACCGTTCTCCCTTTCCAAGTGCAAATGTGTAAAAGGACCCCAACTATGTTTTGTTCTCGTTTTCGAGAAAATGAATGCCAACCCTCATAATTATAACAACCTTGATGCTCTGTGCTGTCATCGTGTTCCTGTGTAGTTATATGGATTGATTGAATGGCCTCATTTTGTAAGTGTATTTGTGGAAATTGTGTGGTATCTGTGTAGCTTCAACCACATTTGTGTGTTATCTTTGCATTCTGAGACATCACCCAATCATTTCCATTTATGCACATTGACAATCTATACCCTAAATGTCAGATTGTTGGCCTTTAACAAACATTTTCCTCAATTCCATGCATGTTTGCAACCAGTTACGACTGTTCCGGCAGATACCTATTAAATCGGGTTTTGACAGAACTCATTGTTTCTGCACTCAGAAAAATGCTTTGTTAATATTAAACACAGTTCCGCTCACTTCAACACTTGGGTTCCATACTTCTGTTTTTTTTTTGTTAAATCTGAATGTAAAGCTTTTGCCCGTAATACAAATGGTATATTGCGCTAGAAAGCCTGAAAAAGACGAACAGCAATAAGAAAGATGAATTGTTCTGTTAAGGTACAGAAAATACCAGTAGAACTGCCAGAATAAGTTACATCTTTCAAATGAAACAAATGGATTCAAAATGGATGTTGTATTTCAAAAGTGAACATTCAATTAGAAAATATAAATAAATGATTGCAAACAGGCTACGTTTGTCATTGCAATATAATAGTTATAAAGTTAAAAAAAAAGTTGATCTATTCTTGGAAAGGTAAAGTTGGGAGGGGATGTAGGGAGCAAAGGAGGTTAAAAAAAAACAACTCACTGATGTCACTGATAAGATCTGAATGAGGATAGCGTTTAGACAAGGCCAGATCTGCTGTGCAGTCAACCCCAGAGAACACAGCAAGTAATGCACTGCATTGTGTGGTGAATGAACAGGAATTTTCTAAATTGGTACATTTATAGGGGACGTTTAAAGAGCCGGTTAGTTCAGAGTTATTTAAGCCAAGATCAGTCTGGAACAGTCATAACAACTATCCTAATTGTGACTTGCATGACAGTGTTTTTGTTTAATAATGTCTCTCTTATTGTCTAAATTTCGCTTTCATATAAATTAATCACAATAAGTTATTAACTGATTTCAGGATCTGACACAAGGCACATTAATTACAATACTGTCCTGATAACTAGTTAAAATTTCAATTCAGGACTTGTGCCCATCAACTTCCCACCTGAGCTGCTATTAAGCAAGACATAAGCGAGAAGTGTATTACACCAGGGGAAATGCAAACTGAGAAGTCCTTGGTGTATAACTGCCATTTTAAAAACCTTTTGATCGCAGCATTGAACGCTTTGGAAGCAGGCTTGTCATGCTGTTGGTTTCACTGAGACGCGAGACATAAACATTGCAAAAATCGAAGTCCAGTATGAAGATTGCAAAGACTGTTAGTTGGCAGTGGTGAAGACATTACAAATCTAGAGAACGCAAATAACAATTTACATAAAGTAACAAATCAGTGGTTGGCGTTGACCATGGTATTCCAACAGAGAAAAAATCAAATTAGGAGATTGTGAATAGATGGACGATAATAAGGTTAGTGCATTTGTAAAATATAGCAATATTTCGTTAAAAAAAAAACGAGAAAAATAAATTCTGTGAAAATGAGCTTTGAAGCATTGGACAGAAAAGAAGTAAAGGATGATTGTAAGTGGAAATTGGGTTATGAACATACTCACATATTTCATGTTGGGTTCCAGCTGGTGAGATCGCAAAGAAGCGAGTGTGGGCATGAACAGATCAGGGTACATTCCCAGATTGTCATCCATAGGAAAAAAAAATGAAGAGTTGTAGGGCACTTTCTGTTACCTCGCTCCACATTACACCTCTGGCAAATGTTATATTTGCCTCCCCATTATTCTTGTATCCTTCCCCTTCTCACATGTTTTATACTTCCTCAGTTCTATTCAGTGAGGTCTTGAGCATCCTGAACTTTGATCACATCATTCAACCATTTGTGAGATTAACACATGGAAGTAATTTAAGCCAAACTATTGCAATCTGATAATTACTAACAAAATATTGCCTTTAATTTGATTTGGATTTTCCTTCCCCCACAGTTAATTTGCTGACCATTAGAATCCTGATTCGAGAATGTTGTGGCCTTTCCAAATGGGTCACTCTGTACCTGGTGGCCATGTCAATGGCAGATCTGTTGGCCGTTATCTTGGATCTTATATTGAGACACATCCCAATTGTTTATGATGAAGAATTCCGTTTCCTGAAGTTTATCCCTGTGTGCAATATCCATGCAGTGCTGCTTTATGCAGTCACCGACTGTTC
Organism: Carcharhinus amblyrhynchos; assembly: GCF_965287045.1. NCBI lineage: Eukaryota > Metazoa > Chordata > Chondrichthyes > Carcharhiniformes > Carcharhinidae > Carcharhinus > Carcharhinus amblyrhynchos. The sequence goes on from NC_137357.1 coordinate 1,745,942, forward strand.
TGTCTGGTTCACCGTCACTTTCACCTTTGATCGATTTGTGGCCATATGTTCCCAGAGACTAAAGGATAAATTTTGCACTGAGGGAACAGCAGTTGTGGTTCTGGGAACAATCTCTATACTGAGTTTTTTAAAGAACATTTTTTGGTATTTTATGTACACAAACAGGTACTGGCTGAAGAACGACCCATGGTTTTGTGATTTCACTAAAGACATTTTATTCTCCTCATTGTGGACAGCAATCGAATTCCTCCATCACATTCTAACACCGTGTGTACCATTTGTTCTGATTCTGTTGTTAAATGTTTTAACCGTCAAACGCATTACTGTAAGCAGCAAAGCACGAAGAAGAATCCGGGATCATGGAAGGGGGAAGAGTCCCAAAGATCCAGAGATGGAGAGTCGAAGAAAATCCATCACTCTACTGTTTGCTATCTCATTCAATTTCATGATATTATGGTCATTGACTATGTTTTATTCTATATGGAGCCGGATGTATTATTTGGGTTTCGATTCGGTTTACCTTGGCATTTTTGTCCAGGAATTGGGCTTCATGCTTCAGCTCCTGAGTTGCTGCACAAACACTTGTATTTATGCCGTCACCCAGTCAAAATTCAGAGTGGAGTTGAAGAATCGCTTTCAAGGAATGTTTAATACAGCACATTGGTGCATTCATGAATAATAATAATAAAAAAAATACTGTTATTGTTGCGTTGTCTTTATCATTTCCAATGGGCTGAATGTTCTGCTTCTATGGAAAATATGGTGATGGATAGAGAGTTGAGAGCGCTGTTGATGCGTGACATGTTAGAATGGCGCCCCTCACGAAGAATGAAGTTCAATGGCAAGTCCATTTCCCAGAGTGCAGATAATGCTACGCTTTGCCTCATGGAGCTAATGCATTGCTGGTGTCTTTCCAGCCCTGAAAGAGACTACAGCAACTAAACATATGGTGAGGAGATGGTACTTTGTACAACCAGCTGCGACAATCTAGAAGGCATGGTAGAAAAAATATGGAACTTGAAACATTTGAAAATGAATTATTTCCAAACCTGAAAGAGGGCAATTTAAAGATAACTGAGGAGAAGAGGGGAGAGGGACGATACCAAAAGCCAGTTCATTTATCAAGCATTTTGATTACAAACCAAATGCCCGCACCATCTGTTATCTAATTCCTTGATTCCCTTCTTTGGCTGTGGATTCGAATGTGTGTGTGTGTGTGTGTATGTATCTGTGGGTGTGTGTGGGTGTGTGTTTGTGTGTGTGTGATTGTGATTGTCTGCGGGTATGCGTGTGTGGGTGTGTGTTTGTGTGTGGATGTGTGTGTGGGTGTGGGTGTGTGGGTGTGTGGGTGTGTGTATGTGTGTGTGTATGGGTGGGTGGGTGTGGGTGTGTGTGTGCGTGTGTGGATGTGCGTGAGTGTGTGTGTGTGTGTGTGTGTGTGTGGGTGGGTGGGTGGGTGGGTGTGGTTGGGTGTGGGTGGGTGTGCGTATTTGATGTTACCTGTTTATGAGATTTCCTGGAACTGCACAAGGAGACCATATCACAAATTCAGCCGGCACCAACAACAATCCCCACCCCCCGGGCCCTATCTCAACATGTTTACACTTTTAAACCCGCTGACTCGAAGAAACGATTCAAAATGACCAATCAATCTAACCCATGCATCTTTCATGTCTGGGAGGAAATCAAAAACTTTGGAGGAAACCTAGCAGACACGGGGAGAACGTGCAAAAAACACATAGAAGGCCATCCCAGAACGGATTTCAGTAAGACGTTTGACAAAGTCCCTCGTGGTAGGTTGGTTGAGAAGATAAAGGCTCATGGGATACAAGGCTGGGTATGTAGATGGGTTGAGAACTGGTTTGCTCAGAGGAGACAGAGAGTAGAAGTGGAAGGGTCCTTTTCTCGCTGGAGGTCTGTCACCAGTGGCGTGCCGCAGGGCTCAGCACTGGGGCCTCTTCTCTTTGCAGTATATATAAACGACTTGGAAGAGGGAGCAAGTGGTGTGATCAGCAAATTTGCAGATGACATTAAGATGGCTGGATTGGCGGGCAGTGACGAACAGTGCCCAGCAATACAATGGGATATAGATAGGCTGGTATATTGGGTAGATATATGGCAAATGGAGTTTAATCCTGATAAATGTGAGGTGATGCAATTTGGCCGGAATAATGTAGGGGGGAGTTATACGATAAAGACTAAGCCTCTATGGGTATAGAAACACGGCAGGGCCTGGGGCTGCAAGTGCAAAAGTCTTTGAAGGTGACAGTACAAGTGGAGGAGGTTGTGAAGAAAGCTTATGGTATGTTAGCCTTTATAGGAAGGAGTATAGAGTATAAGAGCTGGATTCTAATGTTGCAGTTGTATGGAACGTTGGTTAGGCCGCATTTGGAGTACTGCGTCCAGTTCTGGTCGCCTTACGACCGGAATGACATGGAGATCCTGGAGAGAGTGCAGAGGAGGTTTACCACGATGTTGCCTGGTATGGAAGGACTGTGTTATGAGGAAAGGTTGAGCAAACTGGGGCTGATTTCCCTTGAAAGACGGCGACTGAGGGGGGATCTAATAGAGGTATATAAGATTATGAAGGGTATGGGTAGAGTGAACAGTGGTAAGCTATTTCCTATGTTAGAAACGCACAGTACGAGGGGCCACGGGCTTAGGGAGAGGAGGGAGAAATATAACACGGATATGAGAGGGAGGCTTTTCACACAGAGGGTAGTGGGGGTATTGAATGCTCTGCCAAGTAAGGTGGTGGAGGCAGGCACGCTGGAACTGTTTCAGAGTTGCTCAGGCAGCCAGATGAAAGGGTTGGAGATGGGAGGATATAGGAGATTGTTTTAAATAAGGTTCATTAGCATTGGGACGGCCCTGGTAATGTGAAAGGATGTGGTATGATACTAATGTTTTTCTCTTTTAATTCACAGGTTTTAAGTCGGTCCACCTGGTTGTCCAACGAGGGACATACACGCGATGGGTCATACTGTGGCTGCTCTTGGATGTTCGAGAGTAGCCTACTACTTCATGTCGGTAGTGTACACTTAAACTGGACCAGATACGGGGCAAAACGATAGCTCAGTGAGTATCACTGTTTACTGTGCAGACACATGGATTTGGGCCAGTGTCCGTGGGAGTTTGCGCATTCTCCCCGTGCTTGAGTGGGTTTCCTCCGCGTGCTCCGGTTTCCTCCCACACCCCAAAAATGTGCTACTAGGCAGATTGGAGGTAATAAATTGTCCCTAAATTAGATTTCCCTCAATGTGGAATGCCAAAATCACAGATAAGGGTCATGGGTGGAAGGGGGATTCGTTGGGCTCAAGGGCCTATTTCCCGGGCTGTTTTTGTTCTTTCTTCTTTGTTCTAGTCATGTAACTGTCAAGACTCCTCTTAAACGTTGTTATTGAGTCTGTTCCTACAACCTTCACTGACGATACATTCAAGAACATACCCGCTCCCCCTCCCCCGTGTAAAGATATTACCTGTTACATTTCCTTCAAGCATTCACCATTTCGCCTTCAACGTAGGTACCCTAATAATTGACGTTTTTCTTTCCCCCGGGAAACGACTTCGACTGTCCATTTTATCCACGACTCTCTGAATTTTGCAAAGTTCTATCAGATACCCAATTCTCCAAAGTTCAAGTGAAATCGAACAATCTCTGCCCAAACTCTCCTCACAGCTAATACCATCCAGAGCAGATAACAGTTAAAATGTTTTCTGTACCCTATCCAAATACATCACATCCTTCCGTGTGCCAAACGGAACTGTACTCTGTGTTCCATATCTGATTAAAGTTCAAACTTGCTGCAAAATTCTTATACTCCAGACACCGACAGATAAAGGCTGGCACGACACGTATTTTCTTGGCCAAGTGCTCCTCTCCTGCTGCCACTTTCAGGAAACTGTTGGCTTGCAGTCCCGGATTAATCTGTTAATGTTTCTCAGAGTTCTGCCATTTCGAACTGCCAAAATATACTTTGTTTATAAGATGAATATTCACTCGGAAAGACATCAGTTAATTATTAAATTCCAGTATGGTTTTGTCAGATAGATGTCATGCCGAACTATTTTGGTCGTTTTTTTTGCGTGGAGAAGGGAAGTTCAGTTCTTATAGTTTTGTGGACCTTTGCAAAATATTTGGCAAGTTCCAACTTGGGAGATTGATTGAAAAGGCGAAAATAGGTGTAATTTGGGAAACTTGGTGAGCTTGTTTAGAAACTGGCTTAGTAATGAGACTCAAAGTATTATGGCCTGAGCCTGTTCGATAGACGGCATGCCGGTATCCAAAGTTATAATGATCAGCACTGGAACGTTTATAGCTTATTATATTCATAAACAACATGGATAGTAATGAGGTAGGGGAGAACAATTAACACGTTTGCAGATGACACTATGCTTTGGAGAGTGTTTATTGTTTAAAGGCTGATAATGATTGGATGGTTAGAATGGCAGAGCAGTGACAGATTGATTTCTCTCTGATAAGTGTCACAAGATCACTGTTGGAGGAGAAACAAAATGAGGGAATGGCGAATGAGAGCTGGAATATGTGTGCAATTCTGGTCACCTCACTACCGGAAATATATGGTAACACTGGAGGCTGTACAGAAGACATTTACCAGAATGCTGCCTGGGATGGAGCATTTGAACAAGTGAGTTGGCATTGCTTGTTTTTTTACGAAAAGGATTGAATTTATTTTTCTTTAGATTTTTTATCTGAAAGGAAGCTCGCAGCTACAGCAGACAGTAACAGAGGGAAATGGTATGCTGGACTTAATAGCAAGAGGATTTGAGTATAACAATGGGGATGTTTCATTATCATTGTGCAGGGCGTTTTTGAGGCCATATCCTGAATTCTGTATCCTTACCTGAGGAACGATGCCCTTGATATAGAGGGAGTACGGCGAAGGTTTACCAGGCTGATTCCTGGGATGGCAGGTCTGTCATATGAGAAGATACTCCTCGGTGAGGATTGTTTTTATTGGTGGTTAGGAGAGTGAGAGGAGATTTGTGGAAACGCATAAAATTCCAACGGGATTGGACAGGGCAGAATCACAAAGAATGTTCCAATTGGTTGGATGTGGAAAAACGGTTACGTAATTTTCAGAGAAAGGATAAAACTTTTAGAACTGAGGTGAGCTGAAAATAATCGCCCAGAGCCTGTGACGAGCCTATGAAATTCACGACGAGAAACGTAGTTGGGCCCAACAGTCGTGTGTTTTGAATAATAAATTTGGTGTACCTCTTGATGAACAGCCGTGAACAAGATGATTGGGAGGATAGGTCCAAAACAGCAAATGGGCAAATCTTGCTTCTGTTTTCTACATTTCTCTGTTTAGAGCAAATAACTTTAAGGGAGGCATGGCTTAAGTGATAGGATTATAGAGGTATAGAGAGGATGAATGGGGGAAAAAAAAAAACACCCTTGGTTGAGGGGCCAATAATGAAGGCGCATACTTTTAGGATGAGGGTCACGAGATTCAGATGGGATTTGAGAAAAGGCAACTTCTTCACTCAAAATGTAATGTGAAATTAGAATGAACTGCCTGGGAAGGTAGGCAAGGTCAGAACATTTCCAAGCTTAAAACGTATTTGAATGGGCTTGAATTATTTTCATATTCAATAATATGGGATAAGTACAGAGAGATATGTTTACTTTGCCGTTAGTGATCGATATTTATGGAGCAGAAGCGGTCGCCTGAAGGCCGTTTGTTCACTGAATGAATCTATGCCCCCAGTGTGACATTTTCTGATCTATTTTCCCTTTGTGATAATGCAGGAATATAGAAATCGGGAAGAGAAACAAGATCTGCACAATATTCGGTGATTAGTCCAGTGAGTTTTATTGATATATTTTATAATTCTGAAATGCAGAGACCTGCTGCAGCCACAATGAAAGGACGGCCGATTTGAAGCTGGTTGCTATGGAAACTATTACAATTCAGATATTTCATTCAAAAAGTGCTGGATCCGCGCAGCAGTGTTGGTCATACCAACACAGATTAGAATCCGGTTCAACCTGTAACGGTGCGCAGCGTTCATATTGGCAGACCCCACCAAATATTCCGCATCCGAACCTCTCCGCTGAAACAAAACAAAAGAGGAATTTTTTGGTCTGCGTTTGTGGGTAATGAAATAGACGGTAGACGTGACGACATCAGAAATCCGAGGCGGTTTTCTTACATGCAGATGAGGGCGGTTGTAATAATTGAACCTTACAAAATTACCTTTCACCTTCATGTGCTAAACGAGCTTCCTCTGAATTTACCTTCATTATTCAAAAAAAATTATTGCTGGTGACACTGAGTTATACATTCCTTTCACTTCATATTTAATATTTATTCGTTTGTACACCTGATTGGATTTATTAGTGACTTTCTGATAATAATGCACTATGATGTTAATTATGTGATAAGATTTGAAATCAAGTTTCAGTGAGGAGCAGTGAGGGAACTCCAGAACTTGAGCCCAAGAGGGAGAAGGTAAATTCACCTCGGATGAAGTGATGAGATTCGGCTGGTTATTTTTGGAGAGCAGAGTTCTGTGAAAATTTTGGGTCTGGTAACCCTTTAGGAGATAAAGATGTGAAGATCGTAGGTGTGTGTGTCGGGGTGGGGGGTCGGGGGGCGGGGGGATGGGGGGCGGGTGATGCGGAGGCGGGGGGACTATGACGGAGGACAAAAAGAAAACTAAAGAACATTGTTGAATTTAAATCTAAATCATTCAACTTTCGGCACGAATAAAGCGGTGACATTTTTTGGATATTTGAGGTAGAAAGTTGTACAAAAAAAAGCGTTATACTGCAGAGTAGGAACAACCGTATTTTGGAAACCATAAGATATACTGACCTGCTTCTTCAGGAGTGTAGACGTAGACGTCTTGGACAGCAATTTCCTGCACCAGCAGCAAGACACCAAATACGATGCACAGCACTTTCCCCATTTTCCAATACGTTGCAATGAGATGACTTGAGTATGGGAGTTCTTTATATTGAGAATTGTTAAATATTAAGCTGTTCGTTCACACAATGTGGGGATTGGCTCCAAGTTGCTTCTCACTAAAGAACAGCTCACAGAGAAACAGTTCCTGCGATCAGAGATTAAATGTCTTCTCTTATGCAGGTTACAGATCACAAACTTAAAAAAAAATCGGGTAAATGATTCAACCGGAGACTCATCATAAAATGCAAATCATTTGTAAGGTTAACTTGTCCACTGGTTACTTTGTCACTTATTTTCGTCATTGTTGTAGTGGTTGTTTAATCTTCCGCTCTCCAACATATTGTGTGTCTGTTGTGAGGAATCGTTATGCTAAGACATCGCTATTCACTGACAAACCCACTGGAAACGATTAAATACCCCGATAGTTTGTAATATGTGCCATTTTTGTTTTTGCTGTATTCCCTGCAACACTTTGTATGTTATTTGATTGATGGCGGTTGTCGCATTGGCAATGATTTTCTGTGAGATATTCAGAGTGTGTAAAAGGCGTTATATAAATTAAAGCCATCAGTTTTTATCATTCGTGCCTTTACATATCTCCAATTGTTCCATTTCCCCATTTTTGACTGCCCTGCCTACGTTCAGAATTCTTTTTTATTATTTTTCTATCTCCCTATTTTCCTGTGTTCCATAATATATGTTTCCTTCTTCCCTCACCCATGTCGCTACCTTACTCTGATATCAACTCTCTCTGCCCTCATCATGCAAAATTCTCTTTCAATCCAGATGTATCAATAATTCTGAATGCAGCAGTTGGTAATGTGTTGAATATTTGCCTCTAGTGCCTGGTGCCCTGCCGCTACCCTGCCTGTTGAACTTCAGCTAACTGCCAGAAATGAATCTTCTTATTTGTGATCTGTGGGATCAGCTGTCTGTGTGAAAACAACACAAACTCCACACTATTGGCTTTGGATAATCTGCATTAATGACTGGTCATTTTCCAGCACCTTCATTCGTTCCTTGATATCACGTGGACGGGTGTAAAATGGCTGAAGACTGGCATGCTGAACACATGAAACTAATGTGAAACATCAAACCAACATTTCTGCCTGTAGATTATCTGCGATGATTGAACCTCCTCCATTATATTCACATGCGGGCCTGTCACACCATTGTGGAGCCTCCTCCCCCAGATAGTTGTTGAATTGGTCTTGAATTATTTTAATATTCAATAATATGGGATAAGTACAGAGAAATATGTTTACTTTGCCATTAGTGATCGATATTTATGGAGCAGAAGTGGTCGCCTGAAGGCCGTTTCTTCACTGAATGAATCTAAGTCCCCAGTGTGACGTTTTCTTATATATTTGGAGCGCTCGCAAAACGTCAAGCCTAATGCAGGATGAGTTCCACTAGAGGGTGAAGGGAGCCTTCCTGGAAGAATTGCAATATCGAGTGCACCACGGACAAGGTGTCAAACGAGTAACTCACGGCACATGTTCAGTGACACCTATATCCTCTCTTGTGCTCTGTTGCTCGTGAAGAGTGATATGTTTCGAATCGATGTTTGACAATCTCGGATGCTTGACCTGCTATCTTTAACATCCTGATTCGCTGAATCACGTTTAATATCTGCCCAACTGATCCCTTCACACTGCTTTCATTGAAATTCCTCATCAACGACACCAACTACACTACCATCCGCAATCATATCCCCTTATTCCATCAATATTATCAGACATTATTTCCCATTCACAATTCTGTTCTGCTGTCAGGTATTACTGATTTTTTTTGAAGCGAATCTGATCTCTGGCCTTCATTGAGACGCCTCGACATTTCTCCTAGAAGTGTATCACAGTGGTTGTAGTTTATAATTTCAATTTATCTTATTGTATTTGGGCAGTTCCATTGCAATGCTGCACTTTGCATGTAAAACGGTGATGGATGCTTATAGAAGATAAAGTTTGCCCGATTGGATGGGGTTAAGTGAATCTGTTTGTTCAATGAGCGGAATTAGTATGATCCCCAAAGATTTCAATCGGCGCAGTCGAGGGAATTTTGTTTTTCTTTTAAAGGGTAACTCCTGTCAATGAGTCAAGCAGTGGCATCAGCGATAGTGTGAACAGCACTGACAGTGGGGCCACAGCTTCACAGAGAGGGCAGATTCCTCAGCATATCGCTAGAAGTGCTAGAGAGATTGGACCATATCCGAGAGCAATAATTTGGACCGTTGGAACAATGGAAAATAATCTCAGTTCAGTTGACTGGAATGCTGCATCGATGGGAGAGAACAGAACAACAACAATGGAAAATGTTGGAACAACAGGTCAGACTCCGAGTACATCGGATCACAGAGTAATAACAATGGACAAGAGCTTATCTGTGGCAATTTTCCAACTTTCTACTTTTTATAATTGGATGGCACTAAAACATCGGATCCTTTGGACACTGCATGTGATTCAGGCTGGTTACTATCCCCTCCTCGCTATAATTGGAGTACCTGGTAAGTCACTGTTTCTCTCACTCTTACCCTCTCTCCCTTTCTCAACAACGCATTCCACTTCTTAGAAACCTCTATTTGACCCACTCTCACTCTCTCTTTCTCGGTCTCCATCTCTCTCTCTCTCTCTCCATGAAAGATGCTTGCCAGGAAAGCATTGTTTATTCTCCGACAGAACTTCAGTATCCATAACACCCTTCATGGAGGAAAAACTGACATCGTTACATGGACTTGCTTACATGTGAGTCCAAATCAACAGCAATTTGGTCGACATCGAATTTCCCTCGACAACTCAGAAACCTACTCCGTTTCGATGACACATTGGGAGAGACAATATTCTCGGTTTGATCTCAGCTCCATATCCAGATCAAACACATAAATCAAATATTGTATTGGCTCAGGTTTGGATAATATTGTCCTTCGTTTTGGAAGTGAATCCCACGAATGGCAAGCAGAGGGCAACAACTTCAACACTGATTGTTCCAATTCTGCTCTCCACTCAAGAGTTTTATGTGAACAACCCAGGTCTCTGTGATCCGGCACTTTCTCTAACACACATAAGTTGATATTTCAACATAACCCTAAATTGCATGTACAATACCATGTATTTTCAAGAGCCCACAGCATCACTCGGACTCAGCTTCCCACCCCTTCCTCTTCTCCATGATTCAGCTCCCTATGGTCCCGGGCCCCCAGGTCATTCTCCCGTGTTTTCCTTACAAATCTCTTGTCATTGACGGATGAAGCACTCCTGCCTCGATCCTGCCACCATCAGATTTTCCACATCGCCAGCGTTGGCTATTCCATTCCACACAGCAACCTCCAAGTCCTGTTCCTCAAACACTGGATTCATCCTTCTACCCCCCTCTGTTCGTCTCCTCGGACACTCCCTAATGATCTGACACAGTGGGATCTAGGTGTATATGTGCATAGATCCCTGAAAGTTGGAAATCAAGTAGATAAGGTTGTTAGGAAGGCATACGGTGTCTTGGCGTTTATTGGTAGGGGGATTGAATTTAGGAGCCGCAGCGTCATGTTACAACTGTACAAAACTCTGGTGCGTCCGCACTTGGAGTATTGTGTGCAGTTCTGGTCCCCACATTATTGGAAGGATGTGGAGGCTTTGGAGAGGGTGCAGAGGAGGTTTACCAGGATGTTGCCTGGTATGGAGGGAAGGTCCTATGAGGAGAGACTGAGGGATTTGGGGTTGTTTTCGTTAGAAAGAAGGCGGCAAAGAGGAGACCTTATTGAAACATACAAGATGATTAGAGGTATAGATAGGATGGACAGTGATAGCCTTTTTCCTCGGATGGAGAAAGCTAGCACGAGGGAGCATAGCTTTAAATTGAGGGGTGGTAGTTATAGGACAGGCCTACGGCAATGCACAGAATTGCACATTCCCTTCTAAGTCGGTCAATATGCAGAGTTGGGACGATATGGGGGTTGCTTCATTCTCGTGTGAGCTCAATCCCTAATGTCACTATCCCTGCACCAGTGCATCATGTACTGCAGCCAGGGAGCAAAAAACAGGTTCAGACATCAATTCCTGAAGACATCTGGGCACAGATAATAAATGCTGTCATTGTCAGGGACATTGCCTGACTTCACCAGAGATAGCATAATAATAACTAAAGTGCAAAGGCCGTGGCTGAACGTGGGGTATGAACATTATTGAAAGAGATATAGAGACATGGAAAGTTTGGTACTGTAAAATGTAGACCCATTTCAAGATCACAAAACGTCATTAGTATAAAACAGTAAGGCAGCAGATATATCTGTCCGTGACTGCGTATTCGATTTGCCAACGTTTTATCTTAAACTATGAGACCTTACACAGAACAAAAACATGTCAGTATTACGAGTAGAACTAATTACACAGCATCGTATTTGTAGTTCAAAACCACCATTAAACATTGGAAACGTTGAGCTCGCAGCAGGAAGGACAGATTAGGAGTCGCTAGTGGAAGCATAATTTCCAAATATATGGCCATACAAAACTAACACTTCCCTGACATAAGACATCACATTTAGAATATAAGCGGACATTTGTCCAAACTTTGCGAGGCAGGGTGATTTATTTCTAGGGTCTGGAGGACGAAGCTAATGTGTAAAATGTTTCAAAATATTTTACAAATGTTTCAAAACATTTTACAAGGAAACGGTGGAGTTCGCCAATCTAGAATGAATAACGGGTTTTCATAGCTCATTATAAACAACAGAAAGCTCAATGGATATTCAGTGTGTCTGGGAAGAGACTGACAAGTATCCAGTGATTGATACACAAAGCTGATGTTAATGTCTGATTTCGAATGCTTTGTTTTGTTTTCTAAAACCCATTTTTCCGAATAACAACCAGAAAATCTCATTGTGCAAATTCGCGCAAGAAGTCGGATTTTTCACTTCGCTATTATTTCGCTGGTGCGACTGATATTAAGTATATTGCTTGATCTGCCAGTTATAGCAACGTTGGTCCCACTTAGATTTAATATTTAACTTTTCAGTGTTTACAAACGTTCCCATTACTCCAACTGAAAATAATTTGTAAAGAATTTGTTTAACATAGTTTAATGTGGAAAAGTGTGAGGTAATTCACTTAGGCAGGAATAACAGATGTGTAGAGTATAGGGCTAACGGTGGGACTCTGAATAGTGTGGATGAACAGAGGGATCTAGGTGTATGTGTACATAGATCACTGAAAGTTGGGAATCAAGTAGAAAGGGTTGTTAGGAAGGCATACGTTGTCTTGGCGTTTATTGGTAGGGGGATTGAATTTTGGAGCCGCAGCGTCATGTTGCAACTGTACAAAACTTTGGTGCGGCCGCACTTGGAGTATTCTGTGCAGTTCTGGTCCCCACATTATTGGAAGGATGTGGAGGCTTTGGAGAGGGTGCAGAGGAGGTTTACCAGGATGTTGCCTGGTATGGAGGGGAGGTCCTATGAGGAGAGGCTGAGGGATTTGAGGTTGTTTTCGTTAGAAAGAAGGCGGCTCCGAGGGGATCTTATTGAAACATATAAGATGATGAGAGGTTTAGATAGGGTGGACAGTGATAGCCTTTTTCCTCGGATGGAGAAAGCTAGCACGAGGGGGCATAGCTTTCAATTAAGGGGTGGTAGTTATAGGACGGATGTCAGGGGTAGGTTCTTTACCCAGAGGGTGGTGAGGGATTGGAATGCCCTGCCTGCTGCAGTTGTAAATGCGCCCAGTTTGGGGGCGTTTAAGAGATCCGTGGATAGGTTATGGATGGAAAGGGTTTGGTTTAGGTTAGAGGGTCATTGTTTTTTAACTGGTCGGCGCAACATCGTGGGCCGAAGGGCCTGTTCTGCGCTGTAATGTTCTATGTTCTATGTTCTATATGGCAGCTGACTGTAACACAGGACGAGCATACAGCTCCTCCACTGTGAAATATCTATCCCAAATTGTGTACACATTCTATTGATAGTAACTATAACTATTACTGGGATTCTGCAAGCGGTTAATACACGTAGATTCCATTTGGCAATGTATGTTATTCTAACAGTGGCGGCGATCTACACCCAGACTGCGCTGTTCAGCTAGAATTTCAATTCATGTCTGTTCCGTCGGTGCAACAGACCCAGTGGAGTATTTAATTCTACCTGCCGCCGTATCTGAGTTTGATTCAGTGGTAAATCTAATTTTCTTATTCACTTGCTGCTGTTTTTGGAGACTAATGAACTGAAAATGCATCTTTGCTCAAAGTATATTGTGATAATTTTCGGCAAGTTAAGTCAGCGATTTCAATATTCACTTCATAACTGCGAGCTAACTTTATCACGGCCAGGGACTTTGAATTTCACCATTCCTTAGAAAGACGGAAATTAAGGGGGGAACTGATAGAGGTGCATAAAATAATGAAGGGTCGAGATAGAGTCAACAGTGGCAGGCTTTTTCCTAGATTGAGACAACTATCATAAGGGGTCACGAGCTCAGGGTGAGGGGGGAGAAGTATAATTTGGATACTAGAGGGAGGTTTTTCACACAGAGGGTCATGGGGATATGGAATGCACTACCAAGTAAGGTGTTGGAGGCAGGGACGCTGGACTTGTTTAATGTTTACTTAGATAGGCACATGAGTGAAACAGGGATGGAGGGTTATAGGGGACGGTTTGAAAAAGGGTCAAAGCCTCGGGACGGTACTGGAAATGTAATGCTACATGTTAATGTCTTGTCTCTTTTAATCCGCGTGTGTGTCGGTCCACCTTGTTGTCTAACGAGGGGCATGCACTCGGGGGTTGTGCGTGGGCTGCTCTTGGATATTTCAAGAGTGGCCTCGTACTTTGCGTCGATGTGTGTGCTTAAAACTGGACCAGCAGATGGGCACCACAACAGCTCAGTGACTGTTACTGTTTGCTGTGCAGATACATGGATTAGGGCCAGTGTCAGTGGGAGTTTGCGCATTCTCCCTGTGGTTGCATGGGTTTCCTCCGGGTGCTCAGGTTTCCTCCCACACCCCAAAAATGTGCTCTTAGGCTGATTAGTGTACCAAATTGACCCTACACTATTCTCTCCTGAATCTGGTAACAATAGGGGTACCATACGCATACACACGGGTCAAGGTAGGTGTAGGAAAATGCTTTGTTAAGATGGCGGACTTCTTTCCAGAAGAGGAGATCATTTTAAGGATGCAGTTCCCTTAACTGTCGATTCATAAGAACATAAGAACATAAGAAATAGGAGCAGGAGTAGGCCATCTAGCCCTTCGAGCCTGCCCCGCCATTCAATAAGATCATGGCTGATCTGTCGTGGCTCAGTTCCACTTTCCCGCTTTCTCCCCATAACCCTTAATCCCCTCTCTTATCAAGAACCCATCAACCCGCTTCTTAAAAATATTTAGCGAGGCAGCCTCCACCACTTCAACGGGCAGAGAATTCCAGAGATTCACCACCCTTTGAGTGAAGAAGTTCCTCCTCAACTCCGTTCTAAACCGCCTCCCCTTTATCTTGAGGCTGTGCCCCCTAGTCCTACTGTCTTTTTTGAGCGGGAAGAGCCTCTCCACCTCTATCCTATCCATCCCATTCATCATCTTATACGTCTCAATGAGATCTCCCCTCATTCTTCTAAACTCTAACGAGTACAAGCCTAGTTTATTCAGCCTCTCCTCATAGCTCAATCCCCTCAACTCCGGTATCAGCCTAGTAAACCTCCTCTGCACTCCCTCCAGGGCCAAAATATCCTTGCGCATTCCCGATATGGGCTGAACACAGTTCTTGAAACTTGGAGCAGAAACTCTTTCCCTTCATATTCTCGCCGTCTATGTAGAAATGCTAAAATCCCAGAAGGATGTTTGATTATGTTTTGTACCTGACCTTTACATTTTGTGATCAGTGCACATGGATCCTCAATAAAGCTCGAGTGTTGTTTGCTAATCACCATTTAGACATTCTGGGATCCACTGTTTCATTTCTGGTTGGAGCCCTTTCAGAACGTTCATTCCCAACACGTTTCAGCACCGAAAATCACAGATAGAATTTCGTTTGATACCTGTCAGTTGAAACTTCCCTGGCAATTCGATATGATTTTGATTCAAATCTGCCTGTTGCAGATTGAGATATTTCCCTGCAGCAGGTAGTAGGGGGCAGTTAGAATCAGAATTTACTGAGATGAACTCGCAGTCAGTTCAATGTAAGAGTGGATGGGGAAGAATGTTCCAGAGGAATCGCTGTAAGAGTGAAGACGGCTTCTGGAGAGAGCAATATTTGACACCTATTGAAATGGATGAAACATTTTTAATATAGATTTTTCTCAATGCAGGAGAAAGCCATTCAGCCCATTGAGTCTCACCGACAGAACATCGAACTCAGGTCGCACCCCGCGTTTTTACCTCGGTACTTCACCTGAACAATACATTTTTAGATTAAAGGTCAACTAAGTGGAACCAGATTCAGAACCAATCATGATAGAACCTAATTAAGCGGATGTCAATAATTTTGACAATAATTAGTGTTTTGTGATTTGTTGTTGTTCAGCCCACAGATTTCCAAAACTAGTATCCGGGCCTTCCCCATGCTCCGGCAGATTAGAGATCCATAACCATATAGAGTGATCTGTGGGTGCATTGAGACAGCATCACCAGCAGATGGCGGCAGGGTGATCTCTGGGTGCATTGAGACAGCATCACCAGCAGATGGCGGCAGGGTGATGTCTGGGTGCATTGAGACAGCATCACCAGCAGATGGCGGCAGGGTGATCTCTGGGTGCATTGAGACGGCATCACCAGCAGATGGAGGCAGGGTGATCTCTGGGTGCATTGAGACGGCATCACCAGCAGATGGAGGCAGGGAGGGCTCTGGGTGCATTGAGACAGCATCACCAGCAGATGGCGGCAGGGTGATCTCTGGGTGCATTGAGACAGCATCACCAGCAGATGGAGGCAGGGTGGGCTCTGGGTGCATTGAGACGGCATCACCAGCAGATGGCGGCAGGGTGATGTCTGGGTGCATTGAGACAGC
The DNA here is from genome assembly GCF_965287045.1 of Carcharhinus amblyrhynchos. Taxonomy (NCBI): domain Eukaryota; kingdom Metazoa; phylum Chordata; class Chondrichthyes; order Carcharhiniformes; family Carcharhinidae; genus Carcharhinus; species Carcharhinus amblyrhynchos. The sequence goes on from NC_137357.1 coordinate 1,761,848, forward strand.
ATCACCAGCAGATGGCGGCAGGGTGATCTCTGGGTGCATTGAGACAGCATCACCAGCAGATGGAGGCAGGGTGATCTCTGGGTGCATTGAGACGGCATCACCAGCAGATGGAGGCAGGGTGATCTCTGGGTGCATTGAGACGGCATCACCAGCAGATGGAGGCAGGGTGATCTCTGGGTGCATTGAGACAGCATCACCAGCAGATGGAGGCAGGGTGATCTCTGGGTGCATTGAGACAGCATCACCAGCAGATGGAGGCAGGGTGGGCTCTGGGTGCATTGAGGCGGCATCACCAGCAGATGGAGGCAGGGTGATCTCTGGGTGACTTTTGCTCCAAGTTTCACCGACAGTAGTGAACTGAATATGATCCAGACAACCCGAATAATGGAACATATTTTCAATGTTTTGCTGTAGAAATGTATTTTATGTGAGGGGCACGGTGATATCAGGAGAGAGAATGAAATAATACATTGCTGTATCTCAGAGACCTTAGGGACAGAACAGTTCAAACCCGGGGAGGAATCTATGACTTGTTTAAATTTGTATTGTGGGAAATCAATGCCAGCACATGGTTAACAGGAACAGGAGTGTTGAGACATTTTAAAATTATGTTGCATTAGTATATTTATACTTCACTGATTAAGATAATGATACTTCAAAATCTGTAGCAAGTAAACTGGAAACGAATTTGTACTGTTGGCAACTGGGTCCTTATAGTAGAGAACTGTTCCCTTCCAAACACGGGAAAGGGAGGAGAGTGAGCCCAGAGTTTCCCTCTCTCTACCCGGTGGTACAATGTCCCAGATGGTTCGAACCACTGAAGAGGTGGAGGTGAGTGGATTCAATAATGACATTCCTCCTCTTTTCATTGAGGAAGTTTTGGGACATGGATTAGCTCCTGCTCCTCCCCTCTCTTTGCTGGGTTAGTGGGAATCCAGGATGTTAACAATTTCACTCTCCCTCAATCTGATGGGGGGAATATTTCTCCATGGTTTTTTGTGTGTGACCCTCATTTCAGTTCCCAGTGGGTGTGGTGCAGCAGCTTGAAGAGGTGGTCAATGAGAGAAGCAGGGATACAGAGATCTAAATGTTGTGTTTGTGTGTCAGACATGTTAATAAAGTGGGATTGTTTCCCCCTCAGTGGGAGGAGAGCCAGTGAAGATATTTTGCAGAATCCTGTAATGAATGTGCTCTATTCTATCCCTGACCCAGTGTCTATCTCCGCTGGGAGCACTGGGTCAGCAATGTTGGGTTCCAGACATGAAAATATCTGACTCAAATCAAAGATATGGAAGTAAAACTGAAAAACAACCAGTTCAACAATTGGGTATTTCATTGATTGTTAGAGGAAAATGTTTTTATTCTTTTTATTGTAGTTTTTAATGGAAGTGAGTGACTCTCATTGACATGAATTAACCGTGTCCATCAGTGCAAGGGAAATGTTCACAAAACTGGGTTTACCGCTGGATTTGTCAACTGTTTTGTTGCTGATCTTCAAGGGGATGGTTTCATGTCCCACCACACAGGAGTAAGAAGAGCCGCTGGACCATTCCTCTGCTGCAATGGATAACAGGCTGTACATGAAGAAGGAGCTATCGCCGTTCTCCGCCACCACCTCGGTGTTCCTGTAGTTGCCGGGATTCACCGGCTTGTCGTTGATGGTCCACTTGACGAAGATCTCTCGGGGGGAGAAACCTCTCACTAAGCAGCTGAGGGAGACGAAACTCTGAGCGGAGACGTCTTCTGCCGAGGGCAGGAGGACAGAGACGACCGGTTCCCGCGGATGTGGGTCTGCAGAAAATGTACAATAAATGTCAATAAACTGGAGAATTCTGGAGACAATGAAACCACTGGTTAGATATCAGGGAAATGTGCTTCGCTTCTGATTTTAACTGTTCCCATGTTTGATTTGCAGCTTGGAGGAGAGGTGAACACAATTGTTTCCTCAAATAACTGGGGGGGGGGGGCGGAGTGGAGAGATTCAGAAAGTTTACAGCACAGAATCAGGCCATTCGGCCCAACTGATCTACTTTGTCTTTTTGGTTTTCTGGTTTGTGATGCTCCACATCAGGCTCCTCCCTTCTTCTTCGATCTAAACCCAATAACATCGCCTTCAGTTCACTTTTCACTCATCGACACACTAAACTCCCCGTAAAAATATCACTCGGCCCAGAGTCGTTTAGTTCAGGGGAGAATATTAATGCACTGAATACTAAATATTGACTAGTACACTTACACTGGAGATAGACACAGTGATGCATTTACATACAAACATAGAACATTACAGCACAGTACAGGCCCTTCGGCCCTCAATGTTGTGCCGAGCTATGTCCGAACCCAAGATCAGATTACAGATGAGCTGATTGTGGTGCTAGCTTTCAACAGGATCAAGTATAACATTTACAGAAATGTTTCATATAAATTCCAATTAATGTTTAGAATAAGCAGAAAATATTGCACAGCAGCACCAGCATTGTGAGTGAGTGGAACATTTTCACTGGATAAGTATAGAAATTTTAGATTATTTTAGTTTTTTGGTTTAAATTTCAAACACTGGTGCAGTAGATGGTTCAAACCGCAGCCACTAGATGTCACCATATTTAAACATTTGGAAGGTAAAAGTTCCAGCCATCAAATGTCACCGAGATTAAACATTGCAGGGACCCCAAATTGTAAATGCAGTGACAATCTATGTTCTGAACGAGTGGCGTAAGCCGATATCGGTAAAGATTTTAAACATACAAACACAATAAAGCCTGCTTCATTTCTGTCTGCAGTCATGCATCAAACAGTTGCGAACCCACAGAATGTTCATATTCAATCACAGCGTGTAACAGCTCAGTGTCACTGAGTTCAAACAGTGCAGAAACACTAAATTAATTCACAAATTTTACGTGTTTAGAGTCACCCAGATACATAATCTCCTCACCACAGAAAAAAAAACGCATCACTGACAGACTGAACCCCACTTCATGCAGAAGCAGCACAATTCTACAAACACTTTCAACAGAATCAAATGTAACATTTACAGAAATGTTCAGTATAAATTCCAGCCAATTCGCCCATCACCAAACTAATTAATGTTTGGAATAAGCAGAAAATATTGCACAGCAGCACCAGCATTGTGAGTGAGTGGAACATTTTCACTGGCTA
>NC_137357.1:1770000-1790000 GCF_965287045.1 Carcharhinus amblyrhynchos
ACTGGCTGCTCAGGGTGTAGCTTCCATCCGTATTTCTCACTGATGGGTAAGGCTTAAACCCACTGGGGACCGTTTGCCCATTTTTCTTCCAGGTCACTTTGGAGACATCTGGAGAGTAATCCATCGCCAAACATCCGAAGGTGATGGAGCCGTCGGAGTTGTGTTGCTGACAGGGGGAGACCAGGCCGTAGAGATTGGGCGGAGATTGTTTCGCTGGCAAAGAATGGCCAATTGAACAAGTTAGACTCTTACTTGCATTTATTAAGTCATCAAACATATTGTTACAAATAGGTTTCTATATTAGATATAGCTCTTGGTGTTAAAGGGATGAAGGGATATGGGTAGTAGGTGTGATCAGGATAGTGATGAGCTCTGACCAAAGTGAATGGCGGAGTAGTCCCAAAGGGCCAAATGGCCTACTGCAGCTTCTATTTTCTATGTTTCTATCTCCAACACTGATTAGAATTATGAACTTATCCCTAATATTTCCCGATGAAATCTGTCATCTGCCTTTGAGATGATGTTACTTCTATCATTTGGGAATTGTCATCTCTGTAGAAACTCATATCCCTGTCTTCACTTCTATCAAATTAGGAAGAAAAAAAACACATTCTGTTAGTCTCACAATGACGTGTCATTCATTGGATTAACAGAGAGCAGCAAAAATGTTCCCCATTATTGCAGCAACTATTTATTTCTCAACAACAGCAGTGTGTGACAAACCGCTGTTTATTTCTCAAACAACAACACTTTGTGATAAAGAAGTTCTCCCTTCATTCAGACTATCCACTCACCTGATGAGGGAGCTCCAACAGCTTGTGATTCCAAATAAACCTGTTGGACTTTAACCTGGTGTTGTGAGAATCCTTACTGTGCCCACACCAACCTCACTCCGGCATCTCCACACTAGTTTTGGAAATTGCCTGGGTTCAAACTGATTGGTGCCCCTTCCTCTCTCCAACTCACTGCCTCTCACTGCACAAACCAGAGATTAGTGACTTTGCTTCAAAAATACCTCCGGAATGAATACTTACTGAATGATCAGGAAACTCGAAATGTGATTATAAATTCAAATAAATCCAACATTGACTCATTGAAGGATCACACATTAATACCTAGAGTTTCCCATTCGGGCCCGGAAGTCTCCTCCAACATTCACTGAGATTACAGATGAGCTGATTGTGGTGCTAGCTGTATTCTGAACCCCCTCAATCTGCCCATCCATCACCCGCTCTCTGCCCATTTCCCCAGCTCTTTGCCCTTTCCCCTGGCTCTCTGCCTGTCACAGTGGCTCTTTGCCCCTTTTATCCGGCTCTCTGTATTTCCACCTGGTTCTCTACACTTCCCTCCAGCTCTGTGCCCTCTCCCCCGGCTCTCTGCTCTTTCTCTGTATCTGTCTGTATCTCTGTCACACCCTACAAACACTTTCAACAGGATCAAGTATAACATTTACAGAAATGTTTAATATAAATTCCAATTAATGTTTAGAATAAGCAGAAAATATTACACAGCAGCACCAGCATTGTGAGTGAGTGGAACATTGTCACTGGATAAATATAGAAATTCTAGATTATTTTAATTTTTTGGTTTAAATTTCAAACACTTGTGCAGTACATGGTTCAAACCGCAGCCACTAGATGTCACCATATTTAAACATTTGGAAGGTAAAAGTTCCAGCCATCAAATGTCACCGAGATTAAACATTGCAGGGACCCCAAATTGTAAATGCAGTGACAAACTATGTTCTGAACGAGTGGCGTAAGCCGATATCAGTAAAGATTTTGAACATACAAACACAATAAAGCCTGCTTTATTTCTGTCTGCAGTCATGCATCAAACAGTTGCAAACCCACAGAATGTTCATATTCAATCAAAGCGTGTAACAGCTCAGTGTCAGTGAGTTCAAACAATGCAGAAACACTACATTAATTCACAAATTTTACGTGTTTAGAGTCACCCAGATACATAATCTCCTCACCACAGAAAAAAAACGCATCACTGACAGACTGAACCCCGCTTCATGCAGAAGCAGCACAATTCTACAAACACTTTCAACAGAATCAAATGTAACATTTACAGAAATGTTCAATATAAATTCCAGCCAATTTGCCCATCACCAAACTAATTAATGTTTAGAATAAGCAGAAAATATTGCACAGCAGCACCAGCATTGTGAGTGAGTGGAACATTTTCATTGGATAAATATAGGAATTCTAGATTATTTTAATTTTTTGGTTTAAATTTCAAACACTGGTGCAGTAGATGGTTCAACCCGCAGCCACTAGATGTCACCGAGATTCAACGCTGCAGAAACGCTGAAGTGTTTAACAGACATTTAGATTTTAAAGTAACCCAACCACACAGTAACCTCAACAGATAAACACAAAATCCCAATAATTTGGGATTGAATCCCTCAGCAGCACCTACTGTCCAGAAAGAGCTGAATTCTAAAACCCCTTCGCAGCAGAATCACAGGAAACATTGCAACAATTCTCAACCGAGAATCCGCCAAACTCACATTCCTGTTACCAAATGGATTATTAGTACAGATAAAAACATAAAACAAAGACACATGTAAACCAGTTACTCGATAAGTGGATGGTTCTTACCTGTAGTCACCGTCACCATGGTCCCTTGTCCCCAGTAATCGAAGTAGTCACAGTGTCACATTCTGTAGGCTGTGTCATACAGTAACCGTCCTTGCACAGAATAGACACAAAATCAACATTATTTTAAATATCCACAAACCCAAGGAAAAGCAAAATCAATTAATGTTCATTAAATTGTCATTGGATTTCTGGATATCATTTGACATTCATAAACGACCCTAATGTTTTATATTTCACAGAGTTACACGTGAACATGTTGTTGAAAACACACATCGATAATTGAGTAATTATCAAGAGTTTCCATGTTTATTCTTGCCATGTGGTCAGCGCTGGACATAAATAATACTGTACTGTGATTACAGTTTGGATGTAAAAGTGACACTGATCCAGTTTCAGTCAATCAGTGCTGAGGGTTTTTTGTATTGACAGTAACTGCTGTGTAGCTCCAGCTATCACAGTGAGACACAGCATGACAAATACTGAGGCGGACAGTTAGCTGTAAAATACAGACAGTTAATTTCACTGCTATTTCAAAAGCCTGTTTCCAGCTCGTTGAGGGTGACTCAGTGAGATATTTCAATTTTGACTGGTCATGATATTGATAAAGGGGGTTAGAAACTTTTACACTCTCTGTGCACATTCAGCGTGTAAATCAATAACAATAAACTTGAAGCATTTTACATCATAAACAAAGTACTGTTTCTAAGTATTATTTTGTTGAACCCTCATGTACTTTGGCATTCGGCAATGGCATTGGTCACAAATTTAAGCAAGGACCTTTTCTGAGGTTTCTGTATGAGGATGGCGCTTTTCTCAGCACTGTGACCCCCGTAGTATATCACAGTGACACACACCCATACAAAAACTGCACTCACTCTGTTCAGTCCTGCTGTTCAATGTTCACTTCAAATGGACCATTGGTTTTGCTCGAAGGGGAAATGTGGGCAACTGTTTATATAACACAATCTATCAGAAATATGAAAAAGAGTAATATATCGTGTGTGGGATTGCTGTAACTACAATGAATATAAAGGCAGTGAAAAGCTGACCAGTTATATCGGTGAGTTTGGGAAGTTTTACTGTTAAATGCTTTCTGTGTTACTCTATATTTTAAACACCGTTATAGTTTGATAAAGGGGGTTAGAAACTTTTACACTCTCTGTGCACATTCAGCGTGTAAATCAATAACAATAAACTTGAAGCATTTTACATCATAAAAGAAACAATGATGTTTCTAAGTATTATTTTGTTGAACCCTCATGCACTTTAAGCAACGTCCTTTTCTCAGCACTGTGACCCACCGCTATAGTATCACAGTGACACACACCCATACAAAAACTGCACTCACTCTGTTCAGTCCTGCTGTTCAATCTTCACTTCAAATGGACCATTAGTTTTGCTCTAATGTAAAATGTAGGCAACTGTTTATATAACACAATGTGTCAGAAATATTAAAAAGAGTAATATATCGTGTGTCGGATTGCTGAAAGTACAATGAATATAAAGGCAGTGAAAAGCTGACCAGTTCTATCGGTGAGTTTGGGAAGTTTTACTGTTAAATGCTTTCTGTGTTACTCTATATTTTAAACACCGTTATAGTTTGGTTGTGACCACCCTCGATCATACTGCATTGAAAACAGATCCTGACCTTCAGGTTATGATGGAAGATGCTGATATTCCCTCTCGGGCTGTTCTTGTCCGGGTGCAGCCCTGGATCCTCTCGCTGTGGTCTGTGGCACAGTAATAGATGGCCGTGTCTTCAGTCTTCAGGCTCGTCATCTCCAAAGAGAAGATGTTGCTTGAAGTGTCTGTGGACGCAGTAAATCGACCCTGAATTGATGGTGTGTAGTAGTTAGTGTTGGATGAACGATAGTAGGTAACCAGACACTCCAGCCCCCTCTCCGGGAACCTGCCGGATCCAGTCCATCCAGTAGCTGCCAAGATTTAAACCGCTGGTTTTACAGCTCAGTTTCAGGGAGCCTCCGGGACGCCTTTGTACTTTCAGTGATTTGACTTGATATTTTCCTTCCACCTTTCCGTATCCTGACAACCTGGTTTCTTCCAATTCTCACGCCACGTACATCCTTCTGGGTCCCAGTGAATTTAAAATCCTGTATCTCTGTCTCTGCAGAGCTGCTGGTTAAAGACACATTTACAGCACTTAGCAAACAGAAACTTCACTCTGATTCTTTCCCTCCCCCTCCCCCAGCTAGTGCTTGTAATGTTTCAATGAAAAGGCTGGTTTCTGCAGCTCTGATCTCTGGTGAGTCATTAAGCTCAGGGCACACACACATTCAGACACCCGGACAGACAACAACAGACAGATGACATTGTAATTCAGGAGTGGAATTAGTAAATGAGACAACAAATAACTTTGCAAGAAATTGTTACACTTCAAGCAACTTAAGGCAAATGCAACTTTGCAGGAATCAGTAAAGGGGACAAACCTGTAGCCGATGGAGCCCTGGGTGAACAAGTTGTACAGTCCACATTCAGACCTGGCCTGTCTGGCAGTGCAGAGCTGCGAGTTACTTTAAATCCGTCTTCTCCCAGCTCCTAGTGCTGGTGATGTGGAGCTGGGATGGGGCGGAGGGAGAGAGCCTTGGGATAAACCATTTACCTGGTGCTCACTAACCCACACACACAACCCCCCCACACACTCAGAGACAGGCTGGTGTTGGACTGGGCCATACCTGCAGGAGGTGTGTCCAGGTGAGGTGTAGGAGATGTGGTTGGATGGGGTTTGATTGGGGAGGTGTGGACAGTGTGTGTGGAGGTTATAAAAAGGCTGGGGTTCCATTGTTCTGTCTCTGTCTCCACGTGGCTGGGTAAGTATCAGGTAAGCTGTGTGTCTGTGTGAGTGAGTCAGTGTGTGTGTGTGTGCGCAGCATGGAGTTCCAGCTCTGAGATTTTAACCCCCCTCCCCTTTACCCAGCACAAAGCCCCTGGCCCAGGATCTGTCTCCCCCACCATGGGAGAGGGAATGGAAGGAGTTGGAGAGATCACCGAGGGAAAAGATGTGCGCTGGTGAGTATGAACCTCTTCACTTTGTGTCTGCGTCTCTTTCCCACCTCAGCCCTGCTTTTCTCTGTCTGTTTGCAGCCTCCTCTCAATCTCCCTCTCAGTCTTTCTCAGTCTTAATCTTTCCCTCTCAATCTTAATCTTTCTCCTCTCATTCTTAATCTTTCTCCTCTCATTCTTAATCTTTCCCTCTCATTCTTAATCTTTCCCTCTCATTCTTAATCTTTCCCTCTCATTCTTAATCTTTCCCTCTCAATCTTAATCTTTCCCTCTCATTCTTAATCTTTCCCTCTCATTCTTAATCTTTCCCTGTCTTTCTTAATCTTTCCCTCCGATTCTTAATCTTTCCCTCCGATTCTTAATCTTTCCCTCCGATTCTTAATCTTTCCCTCCGATTCTTAATCTTTCCCTCCGATTCTTAATCTTTCCCTCCCAATCTCAATCTTTCCCTCTCAGTCCTGTTTGTCTTTTTACTGTCTTTATTTTCCCTCCCTGTCTTTATTTTCCCTCCCTGTCTCTTTATTTTCCCTCCCTGTCTCTTTATTTTCCCTCCCTGTCTCTTTATTTTCCCTCCCTGTCTCTTTATTTTCCCTCCCTGTCTCTTTATTTTCCCTCCCTGTCTCTTTATTTTCCCTCCCTGTCTCTTTATTTTCCCTCTCTGTCTTTATTTTCCCTCTGTCTTTATTTTCCCTCCCTGTCTCTTTATTTTCCCTCCCTGTCTCTTTATTTTCCCTCCCTGTCTCTTTATTTTCCCTCCCTGTCTCTTTATTTTCCCTCCCTGTCTCTTTATTTTCCCTCCCTGTCTCTTTATTTTCCCTCCCTGTCTCTTTATTTTCCCTCTGTCTTTATTTTCCCTCTGTCTTTATTTTCCCTCTCTGTCTTTATTTTCCCTCTCTGTCTTTATTTTCCCTCTCTGTCTTTATTTTCCCTCTCTGTCTTTATTTTCCCTCTCTGTCTTTATTTTCCCTCTGTCTTTATTTTCCCTCTGTCTTTATTTTCCCTCCCTGTCTCTTTATTTTCCCTCCCTGTCTCTTTATTTTCCCTCCCTGTCTCTTTATTTTCCCTCCCTGTCTCTTTATTTTCCCTCCCTGTCTCTTTATTTTCCCTCCCTGTCTCTTTATTTTCCCTCCCTGTCTCTTTATTTTCCCTCTCTGTCTTTATTTTCCCTCTGTCTTTATTTTCCCTCTGTCTTTATTTTCCCTCTGTCTTTATTTTCCCTCTGTCTTTATTTTCCCTCTCTGTCTTTATTTTCCCTCTCTGTCTTTATTTTCCCTCTCTGTCTTTATTTTCCCTCTCTGTCTTTATTTTCCCTCTGTCTTTATTTTCCCTCTGTCTTTATTTTCCCTCCCTGTCTCTTTATTTTCCCTCCCTGTCTCTTTATTTTCCCTCCCTGTCTCTTTATTTTCTCTCCCTGTCTCTTTATTTTCTCTCCCTGTCTTTTATTTTCCCTCTGTCCTTTTTTTTCCCTCTGTCCTTTTTTTTCCCTCTGTCCTTTTTTTCCCTTTGTCCTTTTTTTCCCTCTGTCCTTTTTTTCCCTCTGTCCTTTTTTTCCCTCTGTCCTTTTTTTCCCTCTGTCCTTTTTTTCCCTCTGTCCTTTTTTTCCCTCTGTCCTTTTTTTCCCTCTGTCCTTTTTTACCCTCTGTCCTTTTTTACCCTCTGTCCTTTTTTACCCTCTGTCCTTTTTTACCCTCTGTCCTTTTTTTCCCTCTGTCCTTTTTTTCCCTCTGTCCTTTTTTTCCCTCTGTCCTTTTTTTCCCTCTGTCCTTTTTTTCCCTCTGTCCTTTTTTTCCCTCTGTCCTTTTTTTCCCTCTGTCCTTTTTTACCCTCTGTCCTTTTTTACCCTCTGTCCTTTTTTACCCTCTGTCCTTTTTTTCCCTCTGTCCTTTTTTTCCCTCTGTCCTTTTTTTCCCTCTGTCCTTTTTTTCCCTCTGTCCTTTTTTTCCCTCTGTCCTTCTGTCTTTTTCCTTCTGTCTTTTTCCTTCTGTCTTTTCCTTCTGACTTTTCCTTCTGTCTTTTCCTTCTGTCTTTTTTTTCTGTCTTTTTTATCTGTCTTTTTTATCTGTCTTTTTTATCTGACTTTTTTATCTGACTTTTTTATCTGACTTTTTTTTCTGTCTTTTTTTCTGTCTTTTTTTCTGTCTTTTTTTTCTGACTTTTTTTTCTGACTTTTTTTTCTGACTTTTTTTTCTGACTTTTTTTTCTGACTTTTTTTTCTGACTTTTTTTTCTGACTTTTTTTTCTGACTTTTTTTTCTGACTTTTTTTTCTGACTTTTTTTTCTGACTTTTTTTTCTGACTTTTTTTTCTGACTTTTTTTTCTGACTTTTTTTTCTGACTTTTTTGTCCGAAGTGCTGTCCTCCCTGTAGATTCCTCTGAGCTCAACCACCCTTTAAATGCCCCCCCCTTTAAATGCCCCCCCCTTTAAATGCCCCCCCCTTTAAATGCCCCCCCTTTAAATGCCCCCCCTTTAAATGCCCCCCCATTAAATGCCCCCCCCCATTAAATGCCCCCCCCATTAAATGCCCCCCCCATTAAATGCCCCCCCATTGAATGCCCCCCCCCATTGAATGCCCCCCCCCTTTGAATGCCCCCCCCTTTGAATGCCCCCCCCCTTTGAATGCCCCCCCCCTTTGAATGCCCCCCCCCTTTGAATGCCCCCCCCTTTGAATGCCCCCCCCCCTTTGAATGCCCCCCCCCCTTTGAATGCCCCCCCCTTTGAATGCCCCCCCCTTTGAATGGCCCCCCCCTTTGAATGGCCCCCCCCTTTGAATGGCCCCCCCCTTTGAATGGCCCCCCCCTTTGAATGGCCCCCCCCTTTGAATGCCCCCCCCCTTTGAATGCCCCCCCCCTTTGAATGCCCCCCCCCTTTGAATGCCCCCCCCTTTGAATGGCCCCCCCCTTTAAATGGCCCCCCCCTTTAAATGCCCCCCCCCTTTAAATGCCCCCCCCCCTTTAAATGGCCCCCCCCCTTTAAATGCCCCCCCCTTTAAATGCCCCCCCCCCTTTAAATGCCCCCCCCTTTAAATGCCCCCCCCCCTTTAAATGCCCCCCCCCCCTTTAAATGCCCCCCCCCCCTTTAAATGGCCCCCCCTTTAAATGGCCCCCCCCCTTTAAATGGCCCCCCCCCTTTAAATGGCCCCCCCCCTTTAAATGGCCCCCCCCCTTTAAATGGCCCCCCCCCTTTAAATGCCCCCCCCCTTTAAATGCCCCCCCCCCTTTAAATGCCCCCCCCCCTTTAAATGCCCCCCCCCTTTAAATGCCCCCCCCCTTTAAATGGCCCCCCCCTTTAAATGCCCCCCCCCCTTTAAATGGCCCATCTTCTACCCACCGCCAAATCCCTCTGAGCCTCAAACTCCCCGGTATCCCTCTGATCCCTCAATCAATCTCCTCATTCCCTCCATTTCCCCCCCCCCACATTCCTCTTTCTCCGGCCTGATTCCCGATCCCTCTGTTTAATCTCCTTTAATCCGACTCTAAGCAACACCCCCCCCCCTCCCCTCAATCTCCCTCCCGGCACCCACCGACAGCCAGGTTCTGACCCAAGATTTCTCTACAATCCCCCCCCCGAATGTCTCCCTGGATCACAACTCCCCCCCCCCCCTTGCTGCATCCCTCTGCCCCCCAATCCCACTCCTCCAATCCCACCCCCTTCAATCTCTCTCATCCCCAAACTACATCTTTAAATCCCGCCCCCCCCCCACAGCTTCTGAGTCTCTCCCCCTCCCAGATCCCTTCTATATCCCTCAGAGCCCCAGAAATCCCCCTCCATTTCCCCCCTCTTTGTCCCACTCCGGCTATGTTGCCCCCAGTGCTGTCCCCCCCCTACAGATTCCCCTCTGAGCTCAAACCCCTCTCTCCATCCCAATCCTGTACCCCCCCCGGGCTATTTCCCCCTATATCTCCCCCCCCCCCAATCTCCTCCCTTACTGCCAAAGCCCTATAGATTCCTTGAACCTCTCTCTTGAGCCCAATCCTCATCCCCCCCCAACCTCAACCTCTTTAATTCCCCCCTCCCCGACAAGCCCCTCTAATTCTCCCCCTGCTGAAACCTAAACCCCCCCACTTTAAGACCCCCCCACTTTAAGACCCAAACTACATCTTTTAATTGCCCCACTTCTGAGTCACTGCCCCTCCCAGATCCCTCCTGTATCCCTCAAACCCCCAGAAATCCCTCTCTAAACCCCCCCTTCCCAAATCCTTCTCTCTCCCGACACCCACCGCCAATCTGACTCCAAACCCCCTGAATCAAACTCCTGCCCCAATTCCTGATATCACCGCACCCCCCCACAAAGTTCCTCGCACCCCCATTCCGCTAACTCCCGACCCCATCCAGACCCTCTCCAGATTCTGACCCGAGATTTCTCTCCAATCCCCCCTGAATTTCTACCTGCCCTGGATCGCATCACCCCCACCCCCCCAACCCTTGCTGCATCCCTCTGCCCCCCCAAACCCGCTGCCTCTCCAATCCCACCCCCTTCAATCTGACAGAGCCCCCAAACTATGTCTGTAAATCCCCCCCCCAACAACTTCTGAGTCGCTCCCCCTCCCAGATCCCTTCTATATCCCTCAGAGCCCCAGAAATCTCAGCCCCTTCCCCAATCCTCTCTGTTCAATCTCCTTCACCCCACTCAAAGGCACCCACTGCCAAATCTCCCTCTAAACCCTCCCCCCCTCAATCTCCCCTCATTCCACCCCCCCAATTCCTCTCTCTCCCTCCTGCCTGACTCCCTATCTCCTTTAATCTGACTCTAACCCCCCCCTTCCCCTCAATCTCTCTCCCACACCCACCGCCAATCTGACTCTAATCCCTGAATCTCCCAAGCTCCTGCCCCAATTCCTAAGCACCCTCCAACGCAAAGCTCCCTCTGCACCCCCCTCAACTCTGACCCACACCCCCTTCTGCTAACTCCCTCTCAGACCCTCTCCAGATTCTAACACCCGTGAGATTCATCTCGAATCCCCCCTGAATGTCTCCCTGGATTGACCCCCCCACCCTTGCTGTGTCCCTCTGCCCCCCAATCCTGCTCCCTCCCACCCCCTTCAATCTGTCTGAGCCCCAAACTACATCTTTCACTTGCCCCACTTCTGAGTCACTGCCCCTCCCAGATCCCTCCTGTATCCCCCAAACCCCCAAAAATCCCTCTCTAAACCCCCCTTCCCAAATCCCTCTCGATTTTGCCCGATTCCCTCCCTCAATCCCTGCTGCTGAATCTCTGAATCCCAAATTCCTCACAAGACCCTCCCTTTAATCCCCCTCAATCCCTCTAATTCCCCACCAGAATCCCAGAGTCTCCCCCTACATCCCTCTCCGCTCTCCCCTTTAATCCCCCTGAATCCCTCTAATTCCCCACCAGAATCCCAGAGTCTCCCCCCTACATCCCTCTCCGCTCTCCCCTTTAATCCCCCTCAATCCCTCTAATTCCCCACCAGAATCCCAGAGTCTCCCCCCTACATCCCTCTCCGCTCTCCCCTTTAATCCCCCTCAATCCCTCTAATTCCCCACCAGAATCCCAGAGTCTCCCCCCTACATCCATCTCCGCTCTCCCCTTTAATCCCCCTCAGTCCCTCCCCACAATCCCTCTAAACCTCCTGCCCACCAAATCATTCCCTTGGAGCTCTGTACTTCACACCTGCCCCCCCCCACAAATGCCCAAACCCTCTTCAATCCCCCTCCAAGTCCCCCTCAGCACCATAACACCCTGCCCCCCCCCCCCCCACCCACTGTTCAAACCCTCGTCCATCTCCCCACATCCCTCTCAGCTCCCAATCCCTCAGTTGCCTCTCCTGCCCTTGCCCTGGTAAATTCCCACTCCCTCCCTGTAAACAGCCCCTAGACTGACAGAACCCCCCCCCTTTGTAATTACTGTACCCCCCCCCCCCCCACCGCAATCAATCCCCCTCCACTCCCTCCGACACACAGACCACTAACCCTCAGTGTAAAAGCCCCACCCAGTCTATCTGTGTATGAAAATGAATGACAAAGACACGGGGATTTTTATTAATATTTATCTCTCTGGTTATAGCTCGTGTCCGAGGATTCGTCACGGCAAAACTACTCGCTGTCTGCGTCGCCAAACTTTCCGAAAGAATTCCCCTCGGTCGGAAAGAGAAAATAAAGTGAAATTTGATTAAAGACAAAACACAAAAGCTGATGGTAAACAATAAAAGGCACAGCAAGATCCCAGGACTTGCTGACATTCACAATCTCACTGAGGGGGGAGTGGGGGGAACATTCATTTTCACATCCTCGTTATTAAACCCTGACAAAATGGAAACAATTTTCAAATGAAATCAACTTCCAAACACCTCGTGACTGTCCTGATATTTAATTTATTAAAACACATCAAAGTATTCTGGGGGGTGGGGGGGGGATTTACTCCAGAGACAGGCCAGTCAATTAACACAGGATCCCCCCAATGAAATTCCCACTTCTATCAGTCACCTCTCCTCCACTGCCCCCTCCTCTGTTTCTCCCTCTCTGTCTCTTAACACACTCCCCCCAGATTGATACCTGTCTCCCTGCCTCTCTCACTCTCTTCCTCTCTCTCTATCTCCCTGTCTAATATTATGAAGCTGTTTATAATAGTTAAAATATGTTTTATTTGACAAATGTAAATATTGAAAAGAAATGCTGAGAAACCCAAAATAACCCGTCCAGCATTGAGTCTTTCGAAAGCCTGTGTCTTTGGGATTTTAAACTGCAGAAAGCAGGCTGCAGAAGACAACTTTATAACATCTGTGTCCAAAACAGCATCCAGAATCCCAGCAGCAAAACAGGCTTTCAATTGGAGCAATGATTTTAAAACAAGCTCTCAAACACACACACACACACAACCAATAGACAGTTTCATTTTACAGATATTTCATTTACTCTTAGCCACCCACCAAAGGGTTAACCTGTTTGTGATTAATTACAAAGCCGGGATATTTTAACCCCAGGGTTTTAAACTCCGGTCCCCCCACACCCCACCCCACAATCTAACCAGGACTGGTTCATCCCAGAGCCGGGGGGGGAATGGACAGAATCTGGATACCCCACCCCGCCTCAGTCCCCAGATACAACTAAACTGCCCTCTTTAACCCGGGAACAAGCTGTGTCCATTCCCTCTGGGAGAGACTTTTTAAAATCACCCTCCCAGCAGGGATTTATTTCTGTGAATCAGGAAACCCCAGAAGGGTGTGACTGAGGCTTTTCTCCAAACACTGGGTGCTGGACACTGACTCCACAGCAGAGATACCACCCCCATCCGTTCCCCCCCTCCACCCTGAGATCCTGTGTCTCTTCCACACCCTCTCATTCCAAGACCCCACAAACCTCAATTCTTGTCCTGTTTACCCTCACTTCCACCCTCTGTTTTTGTCTCTCTCCCTGTCTTTTTCTCTCTCTCTCCCTGTCTTTTTCTCTCTCTCCCTGTCTTTTTCTCTCTCCCTCTCTCTCTCCCTGTCTTTCTCTCCCTCTGTCTATCTCTGTGTATTTCTCTCTCTCCCTGTTGTGTCTATCTCCCTCTCTCTCTCTCTCCCTGTCTAATATTATGAAGCTGTTTATAATAGTTAAAATATGTTTTTTTTGACAAATGTAAATATTGAAAAGAAATGCTGAGAAACCCAAAATAACCCATGCAGCATTGAGTCTTTCGAAAGCCTGTGTCTTTGGGATTTTAAACTGCAGAAAGCAGGCTGCAGAAGACAACTTTATAACATCCGTGTCCAAAACAGCAGCCAGAATCCCAGCAGCAAAACAGGCTTTCAATTGGAGCAATGATTTTAAAACAAGCTCTCAAACACACACACACACAACCAATAGACAGTTTCATTTTACAGATATTTCATTTACTCTTAGCCACCCACCAAAGGGTTAACCTGTTTGTGATTAATTACAAAGCCGGGATATTTTAACCCCAGGGTTCCCCAGAGAGAAACATCATCCCGACATAGTAACAATATTTATAATTCCAAAATCACACCCCCTCCCTTAATCAGTGAATGAATGACTCCAATTGCAATGAAGATCATTCTGCACAGCAAGATCCCACTGTCAATCCCACAATGGAGGAAACACACCCCCGCCCCACACTCTCTCCCCCGCCCCTCCTGAGACCCTCCCCACTCCCTCTCTGTTTAGCTCTCCCTCCATTTCTCTACCTCTCTCTGCCTCCTGCCCCTCCCCAACCCTTCGCCTCCCCCTCAATCTTTCCTGTTCAAAGTCCCGCTCAGGGTCCCAGTGTGAGGAATAGGGAGCCGGACCCACCTGTGTACACAGCAAGATCCCACACACACACACACAACCTGGTGAGGGGCGGATTAAATGAATGCAGTGGGGTGGGGACTGCGGGAGAGGGTGTGGGGAATGGGATCCACACCTCCCTCCCTCTCTCTCCCCAGATTAAACTGACAACAATTCACACTGGGGTTTTCTTTCCCATTTTATTGAGAGATGAAATATAGATGGGAATGTGTGGGGAGAGAGGGGAGGGGGTGCAGGGATAGGGAAAAACGCTGGAGAGACAGAGACAGGGACATTCTCTACCCCCCCCCCTCAATCCAAATAGAAATTCCTGGGAAAACAGAAAAGAATCTGGAATCACACAGCACAGAAACAGGCCCTTCGGCCCACCAGCTCAATGCTGGCCCATCCAATCCCAATCTATACCCCTCCCATTCCCCAGCACTCGCTCCGTAGCCTACGATCCCTCGGGGATTAAAGGGCTCGAATTTCCCCAACCCCCTTTCCAGCTTTTACCGTGAACCCCACTCTGCGGGTCCCTGAGCCTGATCTCGTTTCAGAATAAAAAGTGTGGTCCCTGTCGCAGTGCGGGGCAAAGGCCCAGAGTGTGCACAGCAAGATCCCACAGCAGCAGCAAGGTGAACTTGAATCAGATGGGACACAGTCCCCCCACCCCCCCCACACAACCCCTCACCCTCTTGCCTGCTGTGAGCCCCTGTCCCGCTCACTACCCTGTGTGTGTGTGTGTGTGCATCATCCCAAATCTCCACCAAGGCTGGAAATCCCTCTTCAAACTAAACCAAACACCTTTTAAAACAAAACCCTTGTGGTGCACAGCAAGATCCCATAGGTGCAGTCAGGTGTGTGGAGTTTTTTTTACTTTGGGAAATGTTTATACAGAGAGAGAGAGTGAGGCAGAGAGGGGCTGAGACAGTGAAATCACCCCCACCCCCAGGACCCTCAGAATTAAACTGGATCCCCTGTCCCTCACTGAGGCCCCCCCTCCCTCTAACAGCCTGTGTCTCTCCCCCTGCATCTAACCCACACCTACAGCTGTTTCCATCCCTCTCTCTCTCCCTCTCTCTCTCTCCATCCGTTTCTGCAACAGAAGAGACAGGGAGAGAGACAAAGAGAGAGAAAAAACACACAGAGAGAGAGACAAGGAGAGACAGAGATAGTTAGACAGACACAAGGAGAGAGAACAGGGAGATACAGAGACAGATATTTGCTAACAAATTGTGTGTGGTCACATTATTGAGTGTCCTGTCATTTGGTGATTGTTTTATACAGAGAGGCAGAGAGAGAGGTGAAGACAGTGACATTCTCTCCCTGGCACCCCGGCAAGCTCAGAGACACAGGAGCTGCAGACACTCACACACACAAACTGCTTTGGTAAGTTCCCCCAATCTCTGTCTCTTTATCTATGTCTCTGTGTGTCTATCTCCCTCTCTCTCAGTAACTTCATTGCAGTGTTAATGTGAGCCTTACTTGTGACACCGATAAACTTTAAAACTTTCTGTCCCTCTCTGTCCCTTTATCTCTCTCTCTTTCTGTCTCTGTATCTATGTCTCTCTCAGTAACTTCTTTGCAGTGTTAATGTCAGCCTTGTGACAGTAATAAATAAGTTATAAAACTTTCAACTTTAAACCCTATCTCTGACTCTGTGTGAATTCCGAGCCCAGGTCAGTGCCAGATTGAGAGGGGGGTCAGTATTGAGCAGGATGGACAGACAGTTTGATAGAAAGTTTGAAGAAACTACAGGCAGTGTTTGGAAACATGTTGGGGTTTGTGGAAAGGTCAGTGTGTAACAAGCTGAGGGAAGGGGGTTCCAGTTCACATCTTACTGCTGTTTGGGGCAATGGGAGTTCCCTTTGCATTTCCAGGGAGCTGTGAACCCTCAGGGCTTTCTGCCTGTCTCTGTTTGAACAGTTTCATATGTTTCAACACTCAGACCTCTGGCCCTTGTTGGGAATATCAGAATATCTCACTGCCCACCCCCCCCAGTACACACCCCCCCTCAAACCCCCCACCCTGTGTGGGTGTTGTCCCAAGTCTGGAGACTTCCCCACAGTCCCCTGAAAGTTTTTAAACTCCCTCTGAGAAAACCCCCCCACCTTTTGAAAACAAAATCCCTGTGGTGCACAGCAAGATCCCACAAGGCACAGTCAGCTGTGTGGAGTGTTTTTTACTTTGGGAAATGTTTATACAGAGAGAGAGAGAGTGAGGCAGAGAGAGGCTGAGACAGAAATTAAACTGACAACAATTCACACTGGGGTTTTCTTTCCCATTTTATTGAGAGATGAAATATAGATGGGAATGTGTGGGGAGAGAGGGGAGGGGGTGCAGGGATTGGGAAAAACGCTGGAGAGACAGAGACAGGGACATTCTCTACCCCCCCCCCCTCCCCCAATCCAAATAGAAATTCCTGGGAAAACAGAGAGAAAAGAATCTGGAATCAGACAGCACAGAAACAGGCCCTTCGGCCCACCAGCTCAATGCTGGCCCATCCAATCCCAATCTATACCCCTCCCATTCCCCAGCACTTGCTCCGTAGCCTACGATCCCTCGGGGATTAAAGTGCTCGAATTTCCCCAACCCCCTTTCCAGCTTTTACCGTGAACCCCACTCTGCGGGTCCCTGAGCCTGATCTCGTTTCAGAATAAAAAGTGTGGTCCCTGTCGCAGTGCGGGGCAAAGGCCCAGAGTGTGCACAGCAAGATCCCACAGCAGCAGCAAGGTGAACTTGAATCAGATGGGACACAGTCTCCCCACCCCCCCACACAACCCCTCACCCTCTTGCCTGCTGTGAGCCCCTGTCCCACTCACTACCCTGTGTGTGTGTGTGTGTGTGTGTGTGCATCATCCCAAATCTCCACCAAGGCTGGAAATCCCTCTTAAAACTAAACCAAACACCTTTTAAAACAAAACCCTTGTGGTGCACAGCAAGATCCCATAGGTGCAGTCAGCTGTGTGGAGTTTTTTTCACTTTGGGAAATGTTTATACAGAGAGAGAGAGTGAGGCAGAGAGGGGCTGAGACAGTGAAATCACCCCCACCCCCAGGACCCTCAGAATTAAACTGGATCCCCTGTCCCTCACTGAGGCTCCCACTCCCTCTAACAGCCTGTGTCTCTCCCCCTGCATCTAACCCACACCTACAGCTGTTTCCATCCCTCTCTCTCTCCCTCTCTCTCTCTCCATCCGTTTCTGCTACAGAAGAGACAGGGAGAGAGACAGAGAGAGAAAAAACACACAGAGAGAGAGACAAGGAGAGACAGAGATAGTTAGACAGACACAAGGAGAGAGAACAGGGAGATACAGAGACAGATATTTGCTATTGAATTGTGTGTGGTCACATTATTGAGTGTCCTGTCATTTGGTGATTGTTTTATACAGAGAGGCAGAGAGAGAGGTGAAGACAGTGACATTCTCTCCCTGGCACCCCGGCAAGCTCAGAGACACAGAAGCTGCAGACACTCACACACACAAACTGCTTTGGTAAGTTCCCCCAATCTCTGTCTCTTTATCTATGTCTCTGTGTGTCTATCTCCCTCTCTCTCAGTAACTTCATTGCAGTGTTAATGTGAGCCTTACTTGTGACACTAATAAACTTTAAAACTTTAAGTACCCTCTCTGTCCCTTTATCTCTCTCTCTTTTTGTCTCTGTATCTATGTCTCTCTCAGTAACTTCTTTGCAGTGTTAATGTCAGCCTTGTGACAGTAATAAATAAGTTATAAAACTTTCAACTTTAAACCCTATCTCTGACTCTGTGTGAATTCAGAGCCCAGGTCAGTGCCAGATTGAGAGGGGGGGTCAGTATTGAGCAGGATGGACAGACAGTTTGATAGAAAGTTTGAAGAAACTACAGGCAGTGTTTGGAAACATGTTGGGGGTTGTGGAAAGGTCAGTGTGTAACAAGCTGAGGGAAGGGGGTTCCCAGTTCACATCTTACTGCTGTTTGGGGCAATGGGAGTTCCCTTTGCATTTCCAGGGAGCTGTGAACCCTCAGGGCTTTCTGCCTGTCTCTGTTTGAACAGTTTCATATGTTTCAACACTCAGACCTCTGGCCCTTGTTGGAATATCAGAATATCTCACTGCCCACCCCCCCCCAGTACACACCCCCCCCTCAAACCCCCCACCCTGTGTGGGTGTTGTCCCAAGTCTGGAGACTTCCCCACAGTCCCCTGAAAGTTTTTAAACTCCCTCTGAGAAAAAAAACCTGCCCTTTTAAACCAAAATCCCTGTGGTGCACAGCAAGATCCCACAAGGTGCAGTCAGCTGTGTGGAGTGTTTTTCTTTACTTTGGGAAATGTTTATACAGACAGAGAGAGAAAATAATTAAAATACAAGAAAATGTTTAAATACCACATGGGCCCAGCATTCCCCCTTCTAAGATTTCACAAACACTGTCCAGAGATGTCCAACTAAATATTAATTCATAATATTAAGGGTCTTTTAAGAGACTTCTGGATGAGTACATGGGATTTAATAGGATTGAGGGTTATAGGTAAGCCTAGTAGGTACAGATATGATTGTGGGACGAAGGGCCTGTTTGTCCTGTAGCTTTTCTATGATTCTAATGCTTAATTCCTTGGGAAGACAGAGAGAACCTAATTAATTTAAATACTAGAAAATGTTTAAATTAAATAGCACAAGAGCCCAGGATTCCCCCCTTCTCAGATCTCACTGAGAGATTGTTCAGCTAAATATTAATTCCTGGGAGAGAGAGAATAAAAAAGAGAGGGAAATGGAGGGAAGGAGAGAGAGAGTAAGTAGAGAGACATAGACAGAATGGGGGGAAAGCTGTGGAGAGGATGGAATGGAAATCTGAACTTTTGAAAACTGAATTGTAAAGACCTCTGAGTTTTATTTAACAATTAGGAACAGCGCTCTGTCTCCCACCCCTGTTATTTTAGATTTAAAACAAACTTACACACAGTTTCATCAATAATTCACTCTCTGCCACCCACCAAAGGGTTAATGTGTTTGTGACTAATTACAAAGCCGGGATATTTTAACCCCAGGGTTTTAAACTCCAGCCCCCCCCACACCCCACAATCTAACCA
Source organism: Carcharhinus amblyrhynchos (assembly GCF_965287045.1). NCBI lineage: Eukaryota > Metazoa > Chordata > Chondrichthyes > Carcharhiniformes > Carcharhinidae > Carcharhinus > Carcharhinus amblyrhynchos. The sequence continues at coordinate 1,788,919 of NC_137357.1, forward strand.
GAACTGGTTCATCCCAGGAAGTGAGATTAAAATTAAACCTGGATCGGGGATAATAAAGAGACAACAACTCACGTGTGGCCGATAGAACAGGACTCAGTCTATCCATCCTCCTCTGGAGAAAAGCCCCTTGTCCAAGGATTCCCAGTCCCATTGCAGTCTTTACAATTCAAATCCCTGGGGAGAAGAGAAAATCATTCATTAAAATACAAGAACAGGTTTAAATTAAACAGCACAAGGACCCAGGATTCCCCCCTTCTCAGATCTTACAGAGAGATTGTCTAACTAGACATTAGTTCTTTGGGGAAAGAGAGAGAAATTTAATTCAATACAAGAAATGGTTTAAATTAAATAGCACAGAAACCCAGGCTTCTCCCTGTCTCAGTAAAATCTGCAGATTAATTCTTGGGGGAAGAAACAGAAATATATTAAAATAAAAGAACATTTTTAAATTAAACAGCACAAGAGCCCAGGATTCCCCCTTCTCAAATTTACTGAGAGATTGTCTAACGAGATATTAATGTCTGGGAAAACAGAGGGAGAGAGAGGGAATGTAAAAGAGAGGCAGATAGAGGAAGGAAATGGAGAGAGAGAGAAAGCAGGGAGAAAATAGACAGAATGGGGGAAAAGCGGTGGAGAGGATGGAATAAAAGTCTGAAGATCTGAGAACTAAATTGTAAAGGCCTATGTGAGTTTTATTTAACAATTAGGAACAGCGCTCTGTCTCCCACCCCTGTTATTTTAGATTTAAAGCAAACTTTTAAACAGTTTCATTTTACAGATATTTAATTTAATCTTTGCCAACCACCGAAGGGTTAATGTGTTAGTGACTAATTACAAAGCCGGGATATTTTATCCCCAGGGTTTTAAACTCCAGCACCCCCAACACCCCACAATCTAACCAGAACTGGTTCATCCGAGGAAGTGAGATTAAAATTAAACCTGGATCGGGGATAATAAAGAGACAACAACTCACGTGTGGCCTATAGAACAGGACTCAGTCTATCCATCCTCCTCTGGAGAAAAGCCCCTTGTCCAAGGATTCCCAGTCCCATTGCAGTCTTCACAATTCAAATCCCTGCGGA
>NC_137357.1:1797500-1805000 GCF_965287045.1 Carcharhinus amblyrhynchos
ATCTCTCGCGCCAATCCCTGTAAACAGCTTCTGGAAACAAATTGACACTTTAATCACCCAAAAAGCTGAATCTCCATTCAAACATCTCCCTCCCCATATCCTTGTAAATGTAAAGAGAACTCCCATTTCCCCAAAGCAGGAAGATATGGAATGGAATCACCTGAACCTCTCTATCAAAGATAGAAAGTTTCTTTTCTATAAAGTTTATTTATTAGTGTCACAAGTAGGTTCACATTAACACTGGAATAAAGTTACTGTGAAAATCCCCTAGTCCCCACACTCCGGCGCCTGTTCGGGTTACACTGAGGGAGAATTTAGCAGGGTCAATACACCCTAACCAGCAGGTCTTTCAGATTGTGGGAGGAAACCGGAGCACCCGGAGGAAACCCACCCAGACACGGGGAGAACATACAGACTCCACACAGACAGTGACCCAAGCTGGGAATCGAACCCGGGTCCCTGGAGCTGTGTACACAAGAACATAAGAAATAGGAGCAGCAGTAGGCCATCTAGGCCTTCGCACACACACACACACACACACACACACACACACACACACACACACAGAGAAACACACACACACACACAAAGAGAAAGAAACACACACAAAGGGAGAAACACAGACACACAAAGGGAGAAATGCATGCACATACACACACAAAGACAGAAACACACACAGACCAACACACACACACACAGAAATACACACAGTCACAAAGAGAGAAACACACACACACAAGAGAAACACACACACACACGAGAGCAACACACACACACACACAGAAATACACACAGTCACAAAGAGAGAAACACACACACACAAGAGAAACACACACACACGAGAGCAACACACACACACAGAAACACACAAAAAGAGAAACACACACAAGGAGAGAAACACTCACACACACAAAGAGAGAAACACACGCACACACAAAGAGAGAAACACACACACACACACAGAAAGAAACACACGCTCAAAGAAATACATGCACACAAAGAGAGAAAAACACACACATACAAAGAGAGAAACACAGAAAGAGAGAAATACACACACAAAGAGAACACACACACACTCACAAAGAGAGAAGCACACACGCACACAAAGAGAAACACACACACAAAGAGAGAAGCACACACACTCACGAACAGAGAAGCACACACGCACACACAAAGAGAGAAACACACACACACAAAGAGGGAAACACACACACACACGTCAATATCTTTTCCCAAAGGTAGGGGAGTCTAAAACTATTTCTCTCCCTGTGAGATATGTAGTCACTAATTACTGAATCCAGGCAAAATCACATCCCATTCTTATCCCGGGATCTGCAATGGGATTTTACACTGAAATCCTCGGATATCAGGACTAGGGGATTTTCACAGTAACTTCATTGCTGTGTTAATGTCAGCCTGTTTGTGACACTTGTAAATAAACTTAAAGTTAACACTCCTGCACTTTCCCACCCGCACTCACTCACTCTTGTACACTTACTCAGTCTTACACACATTACACACTCTGTCTCTCTCACACACACGCGCTCTCTCGCACACGCGCTCTCTCGCACACTCACTCTCACACTCTCTCTCCACACACACACACACTCTATCTCTCTCTCGCACACACTTTATCCCTTGCACACACTCTCTCTCGCACACATATTGTCTCTCACACACAGACTCTGACACACACACACACACTCTCACACACACTCCCACTCACACACACACTCTCTCACATATTCTCTCTCTCACACACACTCACACGCTCTCTCACTCTCTCTCTCACACACACTCTCTTCACCCACACACACTCTCTCACACACACACTCTCTTTCTCACACACACTCTTTCTCACACAGTCTCTCTCTCACTCTCACCCACACACTCTCTCTCTCTTCACCCACACACACTCTCACACACACTTTCTCACACAGTCTCTCTCTCACTCTCACCCACACTCTCTCTCTCTCACACACACACACACACACACTTTCACACATTAGCTCAGACTGTCACACACACACTCCCTCCTGCACACACTCCCTCCTGCACACACTCCCTCCTGCACACACTCTCTCTTGCGCACTCTCTCTTGCACGCACACTCACTCTCGCGCACACTCTCTCGCACACATACGCACTCCTTCTCACACACTCCCTCACATGTGCTCTCTCTCTCACACACACACTTTCTCTCACACACACACAAATGTGCACTCTCTCTCAAACACATTCTCACTCACACAAGCACTCTTCCACAAACTCTAACACACACACACACTCTCTCTCACACACACATTCTCTAACACACACACTCTCTCTCTCACACACATACTCTCTCTCACACACACTCTCTCTCTCACACACACTCTCTAACACACACACACTCTCTAACACACACACACTCTCCCTCACACACACTCTCTCACACACACTCTCTCTCACACGCACTCTCTCACACATACACTCTCTCACACGCACTCTCTCTCACACACACTCTCTCACACACGCACTCTCTCTCACACGCACTCTCTCTCACACGCACTCTCTCTCACACGCACTCTCTCTCACACGCACTCTCTCTCACACGCACTCTCTCTCACACGCACTCTCTCTCACACGCACTCTCTCTCACACACGCACTCTCTCTCTCACACACGCACTCTCTGTCTCACACACGCACTCTCGGTCTCACGCACACACACTCTCTCACGCACACACACTCTCTCACGCACACACACTCTCACGCACACACTCTCTCTCTCTCGCACACACACACACAGACACACACTCTCTCACACTCTCTCTCTCTCCCTCTCTGTCTGTGTACGTCTCTCTCTCTCTCTCTCTCTCTCATAGAACATAGAACATTACAGCACAGTACAGGCCCTTCAGCCCTCAGTGTTGTGCTGAGCTATGTCCAATCCCAAGATCAGGGTCATTTATAAAGATGACAAACAGCAGTGTCTCCAAAACAGATCCCTGAGGTACACCACTAGTAACTGAACTCCAGGTTGAATATTTCCTATCAACCACCACCCTCTGTCTTCTATCAGCGAGCCAAATCCTGATCCAAACTGCTAAATCACCCTCAATCCCATGTATGCGTATTTTCTACAGTATCTTACCATGGGGAACCTTATCAAACACTCTCTCTATATATCTGTCTCTCTCTATCTGTCTGTCTGTCTGTCTCTGTCTCTCTCTGTCTGTGTAATGAGGCGGGTAGAATTAGGGACCTTGCGGTGAAGGATCCTCTTGGGGAGAGTGATCATTGTATGGTGGAGTTTCTGGTGCAGATGGAGGAGGAGAAAGTGGGTTCCCGAACACGCGTCCTCTGTTTGAATAGAGGGGAGTACGGTAGAATGAGAGAGGAATTGGCGAATGTGGACTGGGGGAGTGCGTTGGAGGGAGGGTCTCCTGTGGAGCAGTGGAGGATCTTTAAGGAGATCTTTCTTGGTGCTCAGCGGAAATTTATTCCGATGGTCAAAAAGGATAGTAGGAGGAGAGGTAATAAGCCGTGGATAACGAAGGAGGTGAAGGAAAGTGTTAAATTAAAAGCGGAGGAATTTAGAGTAGGTAAGAGTAGTGGGCGAGAAGAGGATTGGGAGAGGTTTAAATGTCTCTCTGCGTCTCTGTGTGTGTCTCTCTGTATCTGTGTGTCTCTCTCTCTGCGTCTCTGTGTGTGTCTCACCGTATCTGTGTGTGTCTCTCTGTATCTGTGTCTGTCTCTCTCTATGTATCTGTGTGTCTCTCACTCTTATCTGTATGTCTCCATCTCTCTGTATCTGTGTGTGTCTCTCTCTTTCTCTCTGTCTCTCTCTCTCTCTCCCTGTCTGTCTGTCTCTCTCTCTGTCACCCTCTCTCTGTCTCTCTATGTGTGACACTCTCTCTTTGCGTCTCTCTCTTTCACTCTCTGTGTCTCACTCTGTCTCTTTCTCTCTCTTGGGTGGGTATCTCTCTGTCTCTGGGTGTGTGTGCCTCTCTCTCCCTCTCTGTTTATCTGTTTCTCTCTCTGTATCTGCGTCTCTCTATCTGTCTGTCTGTCTGTCCCTCTCTCTCTATCTGTGTCTCTCTGTCTGTATCTGTGTCTCCCCCTTTCACTCTGTATCTGTGTGTGTCTCTCTCTCTGTATCTGTGTCCGTCTCTGTCTGTCTGTCTTTCTCTGTATCTGTATTGTCTCTCTCTCTCTCTCTGTATCTGTCTGTCTGTCTCTCTATCAGTGTCTGTGTCTCTCTCACACTCTGTTGTGTGTCTCTCTCTGTCTGTGTGTGTGTGTCTCTCTCTCTTTGTCACTCTGTCTCTCTGTGTGTTTCTTTATATATGTGTCCCTCACTGTATTTTTCTCTGTATCTGTTTGTCTCTGTCTCTGTATCGCTGCGTCTCTGTATCTGTGTGTCCCTCTCTGTATTTCTCTCTGTGTCTCTCTGTTTCCACGTCTGTGTGTCTGTCACTGTATTTCTCCCTGTGTTTCTCTCTTTCTGTCTGTATATGTGTGTCACTCTGTATCTGTGTCTCTCTCTCTCTGTATCTTTGTGTCTCTGTCTCTCTCTCTCTGTATCTGTGTGTCTCTGTATTCTGAAATTGCCCCTTAAGTGTCCCACGTTGTGAAGGTTGGGGGGATTGGCCATGCTAAATTGCCCCAGAGATGGAGAGACAGGGACACAGGGGAGCCCGAAACACTACAGAAACAGGAGAAAGGTTTGAAAATGGAGGAATGTTTCTTATCCATCTATAAAAATAACCCACTCTGACAGCAGTTCCATTTCACACTCTCTGCTCAGTCCTGTGTTGGGGGGGGTTTAGTGTAGGATCAGTGTTTGCTTTTCCCAAACCGCAGTGAGATTCTCAACAAGGGCAAGAGGTTTCAGTGTTTAAAAATGTAAAGATTACAAATCCAAAGCAGACAGAGAGTGATGAGACCTCACACCTTCAATGTAGTGATTCCCCCAATCTTTCCTTTTGTATATTGCTTCCTTCCTCTGTTTGAAGTTTTGGAGACGTAGACATTACTGAAACAATTCAATCTCTCGCGACAATCCCTGTAAACAGCTTCTGGAAACAAATTGACACTTTAATCACCCAAAAAGCTGAATCTCCATTCAAACATCTCCCTCCCCATATCCTTGTAAATGTAAAGAGAACTCCCATTTCCCCAAAGCAGGAAGATATGAAATGGAATCACCTGAACCTCTCTATCAAAGATAGAAAGTTTCTTTTCTATAAAGTTTATTTATTAGTGTCACAAGTAGGTTCACATTAACACTGGAATAAAGTTACTGTGAAAATCCCCTAGTCCCCACGCTCCGGCGCCTGTTCGGGTTACACTGAGGGAGAATTTAGCAGGGTCAATACACCCTAACCAGCACGTCTTTCAGATTGTGGGAGGAAACCGGAGCACCCGGAGGAAACCCACCCAGACACGGGGAGAACATACAGACTCCACACAGACAGTGACCCAAGCTGGGAATCGAACCCGGGTCCCTGGAGCTGTGTACACAAGAACAGAAGAAATAGGAGCAGGAGTAGGCCATCTAGCCCTTCACGCACGCACACACACACACACACACACACACACACAAAGAGAGAAACACACACACAAGAGAAACACACACACACGAGAGCAACACACACACACAGAAACACACAAAAAGAGAAACACCCACAAGGAGAGAAACACACACACACACAAAGATAGAAACACACACACACACAAGGAGAGAAACACTCACACACACAAAGAGAGAAACACACGCACACACAAAGAGAGAAACACACGCACACACAAAGAGAGAAACACACACAGAAAGAAACACACGCTCAAAGAAATAAGAACATAAGAACATAAGAACATAAGAAATAGGAGCAGGAGTAGGCCATCTGGCCCTTCGAGCCTGCCCCGCCATTCAATAAGATCATGGCTGATCTGTCGCTGCTCAGTTCCACTTTCCCGCCCTCTCCCCATAACCCTTAATCCCCTCTCTTATCAAAAACCCATCAACCCGCTTCTTAAAAATATTTAGCGAGGCAGCCTCCACCACTTCAACGGGCAGAGAATTCCAGAGATTCACCACCCTTTGAGTGAAGAAGTTCCTCCTCAACTCCGTTCTGAACCGCCCCCCCTTTATCTTGAGGCTGTGCCCCCTAGTCCTACTGTCTTTTTTGAGCGGGAAGAGTCTTTCCACCTCTATCCTATCCATCCCATTCATCATCTTATACGTCTCAATGAGATCTCCCCTCATTCTTCTAAACTCTAACGAGTACAAGCCTAGTTTATTCAGCCTCTCCTCATAGCTCAATCCCCTCAACTCCGGTATCAGCCTAGTAAACCTCCTCTGCACTCCCTCCAAGGCCAAAATATCCTTGCGCAGGTGCGGCGCCCAAAACTGCACACAGTACTCCAGCTGCGGCCTCACCAATGCCCTATACAGCTGCAGCAAGACCTCCCTACTTTTATATTCAATCCCCCTCGCTATGAAGGCCAGCATCCCATTCGCCTTCCTGACCACCTGCTGCACCTGCAGGCTGGGTTTTTGCGACTCATGCACAAGGACCCCGAGGTCCCTCTGCACCGTCGCCTGCTGCAGTTTTTCGCCCCGTAAGTAATAGTCCTTCCTACCATTCTTCCTACCAAAGTGGACCACCTCACACTTGCCAAATACATGCACACAAAGAGAGAAAAACACACACATACAAAGAGAGAAACACAGAATGAGAGAAATACACACACAAAGAGAAACACACACACACACACAAACAGAGAAGTACACACGCACACACAAAGAGGGAAACACACACACACACGTCAATATCTTTTCCCAAAGGTAGGGGAGTCTAAAACTATTTCTCTCCCTGTGAGATATGTAGTCACTAATTACTGAATCCAGGCAAAAACACATCCCATTCTTATCCCGGGATCTGCAATGGGATTTTACACTGAAATCCTCGGATATCAGGACTAGGGGATTTTCACACTAACTTCATTGCTGTGTTAATGTCAGCCTGTTTGTGACACTTGTAAATAAACTTAAAGTTAACACTCCTGCACTTTCCCACCCGCACTCACTCACTCTTGTACACTTACTCAGTCTTACACACATTACACACTCTGTCTCTCTCACACACACGCTCTCTCGCACACTCACTCTCACACTCTCTCTCCACACACACAGACACACACACACTCTATCTCTCTCTCTCAAACACACTCAAAGATAGAAAGTTTCTTTTCTATAAAGTTTATTTATTAGTGTCACAAGTAGGTTCACATTAACACTGGAATAAAGTTACTGTGAAAATCCCCTAGTCCCCACACTCCGGCGCCTGTTCGGGTTACACTGAGGGAGAATTTAGCAGGGTCAATACACCCTAACCAGCACGTCTTTCAGATTGTGGGAGGAAACCGGAGCACCCGGAGGAAACCCACCCAGACACGGGGAGAACATACAGACTCCACACAGACAGTGACCCAAGCTGGGGATCGAACCCGGGTCCC
>NC_137357.1:1809665-1869665 GCF_965287045.1 Carcharhinus amblyrhynchos
AAAAGACAGAAAAAAAAGACAGAAAAAAAAGACAGAAAAAAAAGACAGAAAAAAAAGACAGAAAAAAAAGACAGAAAAAAAAGACAGAAAAAAAAGACAGAAAAAAAAGACAGAAAAAAAAGACAGAAAAAAAAGACAGAAAAAAAAGACAGAAAAAAAAGACAGAAAAAAAAGACAGAAAAAAAAGACAGAAAAAAAAGACAGAAAAAAAAGACAGGAAAAAAAAGACAGAAAAAAAAGACAGAAAAAAAAAGACAGAAAAAAAAGACAGAAAAAAAAGACAGAAAAAAAAGACAGAAAAAAAAGACAGAAAAAAAAGACAGAAAAAAAAGACAGAAAAAAAAGACAGAAAAAAAAGACAGAAAAAAAAGACAGAAAAAAAAGACAGAAAAAAAAGACAGAAAAAAAAGACAGAAAAAAAAGACAGAAAAAAAAGACAGAAAAAAAAGACAGAAAAAAAAGACAGAAAAAAAAGACAGAAAAAAAAGACAGAAAAAAAAGACAGAAAAAAAAGACAGAAAAAAAAGACAGAAAAAAAAGACAGAAAAAAAAGACAGAAAAAAAAGACAGAAAAAAAAGACAGAAAAAAAAGACAGAAAAAAAAGACAGAAAAAAAAGACAGAAAAAAAAGACAGAAAAAAAGACAGAAAAAAAAGACAGAAAAAAAAGACAGAAAAAAAAGACAGAAAAAAAAGACAGAAAAAAAAGACAGAAAAAAAAGACAGAAAAAAAAGACAGAAAAAAAAGACAGAAAAAAAAGACAGAAAAAAAAGACAGAAAAAAAAGACAGAAAAAAAAGACAGAAAAAAAAGACAGAAAAAAAAGACAGAAAAAAAAGACAGAAAAAAAAGACAGAAAAAAAAGACAGAAAAAAAAGACAGAAAAAAAGACAGAAAAAAAAGACAGAAAAAAAAGACAGAAAAAAAAGACAGAAAAAAAAGACAGAAAAAAAAGACAGAAAAAAAAGACAGAAAAAAAAGACAGAAAAAAAAGACAGAAAAAAAAGACAGAAAAAAAAGACAGAAAAAAAAGACAGAAAAAAAAGACAGAAAAAAAAGACAGAAAAAAAAGACAGAAAAAAAAGACAGAAAAAAAAGACAGAAAAAAAAGACAGAAAAAAAAGACAGAAAAAAAAGACAGAAAAAAAAGACAGAAAAAAAAGACAGAAAAAAAAGACAGAAAAAAAAGACAGAAAAAAAAGACAGAAAAAAAAGACAGAAAAAAAAGACAGAAAAAAAAGACAGAAAAAAAAGACAGAAAAAAAAGACAGAAAAAAAGACAGAAAAAAAAGACAGAAAAAAAAGACAGAAAAAAAAGACAGAAAAAAAAGACAGAAAAAAAAGACAGAAAAAAAAGACAGAAAAAAAAGACAGAAAAAAAAGACAGAAAAAAAGACAGAAAAAAAAGACAGAAAAAAAAGACAGAAAAAAAAGACAGAAAAAAAGACAGAAAAAAAAGACAGAAAAAAAAGACAGAAAAAAAAGACAGAAAAAAAAGACAGAAAAAAAAGACAGAAAAAAAAGACAGAAAAAAAAGACAGAAAAAAAAGACAGAAAAAAAAGACAGAAAAAAAAGACAGAAAAAAAAGACAGAAAAAAAAGACAGAAAAAAAAGACAGAAAAAAAAGACAGAAAAAAAAGACAGAAAAAAAAGACAGAAAAAAAAGACAGAAAAAAAAGACAGAAAAAAAAGACAGAAAAAAAAGACAGAAAAAAAAGACAGAAAAAAAAGACAGAAAAAAAAGACAGAAAAAAAAGACAGAAAAAAAAGACAGAAAAAAAAGACAGAAAAAAAAGACAGAAAAAAAAGACAGAAAAAAAAGACAGAAAAAAAAGACAGAAAAAAAAGACAGAAAAAAAAGACAGAAAAAAAAGACAGAAAAAAAAGACAGAAAAAAAAGACAGAAAAAAAAGACAGAAAAAAAAGACAGAAAAAAAAGACAGAAAAAAAAAGACAGAAAAAAAAGACAGAAAAAAAAGACAGAAAAAAAAGACAGAAAAAAAAGACAGAAAAAAAAGACAGAAAAAAAAGACAGAAAAAAAAGACAGAAAAAAAAGACAGAAAAAAAAGACAGAAAAAAAAGACAGAAAAAAAAGACAGAAAAAAAAGACAGAAAAAAAAGACAGAAAAAAAGACAGAAAAAAAAGACAGAAAAAAAAGACAGAAAAAAAAGACAGAAAAAAAAGACAGAAAAAAAAGACAGAAAAAAAAGACAGAAAAAAAAGACAGAAAAAAAAGACAGAAAAAAAAGACAGAAAAAAAAGACAGAAAAAAAAGACAGAAAAAAAAGACAGAAAAAAAAGACAGAAAAAAAAGACAGAAAAAAAAGACAGAAAAAAAAGACAGAAAAAAAAGACAGAAAAAAAAGACAGAAAAAAAAGACAGAAAAAAAAGACAGAAAAAAAAGACAGAAAAAAAAGACAGAAAAAAAAGACAGAAAAAAAAGACAGAAAAAAAAAGACAGAAAAAAAAGACAGAAAAAAAAGACAGAAAAAAAAGACAGAAAAAAAAGACAGAAAAAAAAGACAGAAAAAAAAGACAGAAAAAAAAGACAGAAAAAAAAGACAGAAAAAAAAGACAGAAAAAAAAGACAGAAAAAAAAGACAGAAAAAAAAGACAGAAAAAAAAGACAGAAAAAAAAGACAGAAAAAAAAGACAGAAAAAAAAGACAGAAAAAAAAGACAGAAAAAAAAGACAGAAAAAAAAGACAGAAAAAAAAGACAGAAAAAAAAGACAGAAAAAAAAGACAGAAAAAAAAGACAGAAAAAAAAGACAGAAAAAAAAGACAGAAAAAAAAGACAGAAAAAAAAGACAGAAAAAAAAGACAGAAAAAAAAGACAGAAAAAAAAGACAGAAAAAAAAGACAGAAAAAAAAGACAGAAAAAAAAGACAGAAAAAAAAAGACAGAAAAAAAAGACACAAGGAAAAAGACACAAGGAAAAAGACAGAAGGAAAAAGACACAAGGAAAAAGACACAAGGAAAAAGACACAAGGAAAAAGACAGAAGGAAAAAGACAGAAGGAAAAAGACAGAAGGAAAAAGACAGAAGGAAAAAGACAGAAGGAAAAAGACAGAAGGAAAAAGACAGAAGGAAAAGGACAGAAGAAAAAGGACAGAAGAAAAAGGACAGAAGAAAAAGGACAGAAGAAAAAGGACAGAGGGAAAATAAAGGCAGAGGGAAAATAAAGAGAGGGAAAATAAAGAGAGGGAAAATAAAGAGAGGGAAAATAAAGAGAGGGAAAATAAAAGAGAGGGAAAATAAAAGAGAGGGAAAATAAAAGAGAGGGAAAATAAAAGAGAGGGAAAATAAAAGTCAGGGAGAGAAAATAAAAGACAGGGAGAGAAAATAAAGAGACAGGGAGAGAAAATAAAGAGACAGGGAGGGAAAATAAAGAGACAGGGAGGGAAAATAAAGAGACAGGGAGAGAAAATAAAGAGACAGGGAGAGAAAATAAAGAGACAGGGAGGGAAAATAAAGAGACAGGGAGAGAAAATAAAGAGACAGGGAGAGAAAATAAAGAGACAGGGAGAGAAAATAAAGACAGAGAGGGAAAATAAAGACAGAGAGGGAAAATAAAGACAGAGAGGGAAAATAAAGACAGAGAGGGAAAATAAAGACAGTAAAAAGACAAACAGGACTGAGAGGGAAAGATTAAGATTCGGAGGGAAAGATTAAGATTCGGAGGGAAAGATTAAGATTCGGAGGGAAAGATTAAGATTCGGAGGGAAAGATTAAGATTCGGAGGGAAAGATTAAGAATGAGAGGGAAAGATTAAGAATGAGAGGGAAAGATTAAGATTGAGAGGGAAAGATTAAGATTGAGAGGGAAAGATTAAGACTGAGAGGGAAAGATTAAGACTGAGAGGGAAAGATTAAGATTGAGAGGGAAAGATTAAGACTGAGAGGGAAAGATTAAGATTGAGAGGGAAAGATTAAGACTGAGAAAGACTGAGAGGGAGATTGAGAGGAGGCTGCAAACAGACAGAGAAAAGCAGGGCTGAGGTGGGAAAGAGACGCAGACACAAAGTGAAGAGGTTCATACTCACCAGCGCACATCTTTTCCCTCGGTGAACTCTCCAACTCCTTCCATTCCCTCTCCCATGGTGGCGGAGACAGATCCTGGGCCAGGGGCTTTGTGCTGGGTAAAGGGGAGGGGGGTTAAAATCTCAGAGCTGGAACTCCATGCTGCGCACACACACACACACTGACTCACTCACACAGACACACAGTTTACCTGATACTTACCCAGCCACGCGGAGACAGAGACAGAACAATGGAACCCCAGCCTTTTTATAACCTCCACACACACTGTCCACACCTCCCCAATCAAAGCCCATCCAACCACATCTCCTACACCTCACCTGGACACACCTCCTGCAGGTATGGCCCAGTCCAACACCAGCCTATCTCTGAGTGTGTGGGGGGGTTGTGTGTGTGGGTTAGTGAGCACCAGGTAAATGGTTTATCCCAAGGCTCTCTCCCTCCGCCCCATCCCAGCTCCACATCACCAGCACTGGGAGCTGGGAGAAGACGGATTTAAAGTAACTCGCAGCTCTGCACTGCCCGGCAGGCCAGGTCTGAATGTGGACTGTACAACTTGTTCACCCAGGGCTCCATCGGCTACAGGTTTGTCCCCTTTACTGATTCCCGCAAAGTTGCCTTTCCCTTAAGTTGCTTGAACTGTTACAATTTCTTGCAAAGTTATTTGTTGTCTCATTTACTAATTCCACTCCTGAATTACAATGTCATCTGTCTGTTGTTGTCTGTCCGGGTGTCTGAATGTGTGTGTGCCCTGAGCTTAATGACTCACCAGAGATCAGAGCTGCAGAAACCAGCCTTTTCATTGAAACATTACAAGCACTAGCTGGGGGAGGGGGAGGGAAAGAATCAGAGTGAAGTTTCTGTCTGCTAAGTGCTGTAAATGTGTCTTTAACCAGCAGCTCTGCAGAGACAGAGATACAGGATTTTAAACTCACTGGGACCCAGAAGGATGTACGTGGCGTGAGAATTGGAAGAAACCAGGTCGTCAGGATACGGAAAGGTGGAAGGAAAATATCAAGTCAAATCACTGAAAGTACAAAGGCGTCCCGGAGGCTCCCTGAAACTGAGCTGTAAAACCAGCGGTTTAAATCTTGGCAGCTACTGGATGGACTGGATCCGGCAGGTTCCCGGACAGGGAGCTGGAGTGTCTGGTTACCTACTATCGTTCATCCAGCACTAATTACTACACGCCATCAATTCAGGGTCGATTTACTGCGTCCACAGACACTTCAAGCAACATCTTCTCTTTGGAGATGACGAGCCTGAAGACTGAAGACACGGCCATCTATTACTGTGCCACAGACCACAGCGAGAGGACCCAGGGCTGCACCCGGACAAGAACAGCCCGAGAGGGGATATCAGCATCTTCCATCATAACCTGAAGGTCAGGATCTGTTTTCAATGCAGTATGATCGAGGCTGGTCACAACCAAACTATAATGGTGTTTAAAATAAAGAGTAACACAGAAAGCATTTAACAGTAAAACTTCCCAAACTCACTGATATAACTGGTCAGCTTTTCACTGCCTTTATATTCATTGTAGTTTCAGCAATCCGACACACGATATATTACTCTTTTTAATATTTCTGATAGATTGTGTTATATAAACAGTTGCCTACATTTTACATTCGAGCAAAACTAATGGTCCATTTAAAGTGAACGTTGAACAGCAGGACTGAACAGAGTGAGTGCAGTTTTTGTATGGGTGTGTGTCACTGTGATACTCTACGGGGGTCACAGTGCTGAGAAAAGCGCCATCCTCATACAGAAACCTCAGAAAAGGTCCTTGCTTAAATTTGTGACCAATGCCATTGCCGAATGCCAAAGTACATGAGGGTTCAACAAAATAATACTTAGAAACATCATTGTTTCTTTTATGATGTAAAATGCTTCAAGTTTATTGTTATTGATTTACACGCTGAATGTGCACAGTGTAAAAGTTTCTAACCCCCTTTATCAATATCATGACCAGTCAAAATTGAAATATCTCACTGAGTCACCCTTAACGAGCTGGAAACAGGCTTTTGAAATAGCAGTGAAATTAACTGTCTGTATTTCACAGCTAACTGTCCGCCTCAGTACTGGTCATGCTGTGTCTCACTGTGATAGCTGGAGCTACACAGCAGTTACTGTCAATACAAAAAACCCTCAGCACTGATTGACTGAAACTGGATCAGTGTCACTTTTACATCCAAACTGTAATCACAGTACAGTATTATTTATGTCCAGCGCTGACCACATGGCAAGAATAAACATGGAAACTCTTGATAATTACTCAATTATCGATGTGTGTTTTCAACAACATGTTCACGTGTAACTCTGTGAAATATGAAGCATTAGGGTCGTTTATGAATGTCAAATGATATCCAGAAATCCAATGATAATTTAATGATCATTAATTGATTTTGCTTTTCCTTGGGTTTGTGGATATTTAAAATAATGTTGATTTTGTGTCTATTCTGTGCAAGGACGGTTACTGTATGACACAGCCTACAGAATGTGACACTGTCACTACTTCGATTACTGGGGACAAGGGACCATGGTGACGGTGACTACAGGTAAGAACCATCCACTTACTGAGTAACTGGTTTACATGTGTCTTTGTTTTATGTTTTTATCTGTACTAATAATCCATTTGGTAACAGAAATGTGAGTTTGGTGGATTGTCGGTTGAGAATTGTTGCAATGTTTCCTGTGATTCTGCTGCGAAGGGGTTTTAGAATTCAGCTCTTTCTGGACAGTAGGTGCTGCTGAGGGATTCAATCCCAAATTGTTGGGATTTTGTGTTTATCTGTTGAGGTTACTGTGTGGTTGGGTTACTTTAAAATCTAAATGTCTGTTAAACAATTCAGCGTTTCTGCAGTGCTTCATCTCGGCGACATCTAGTGGCTGCGGGTTGAACCATCTACTGCACAAGTGTTTGAAATTTAAACCAAAATTTAAAAAAATCTAAAATTTCTACATGTATCCAGTGAAAATGTTCCACTCACTCACAATGCTGGTGCTGCTGTGCAATATTTTCTGCTTATTCTAAACATTAATTAGTTTGGTGATGGGCGAATTGGCTGGAATTTATATTGAACATTTCTGTAAATGTTACATTTGATTCTGTTGAAAGTGTTTGTAGAATTGTGCTGCTTCTGCATGAAGTGGGGTTCAGTCTGTCAGTGATGCGTTTCTTTTCCTGTGGTGAGGAGATTATGTACCTGGGTGACTCTAAACACGTAAAAATTGTGAATTAATGTAGTGTTTCTGCATTGTTTGAACTCAGTGACACTGAGCTGTTACACGCTTTGATTGAATATGAACATTCTGTGGGTTCGCAACTGTTTGATGCATGACTGCAGACAGAAATAAAGCAGGCTTTATTGTGTTTGTATGTTTAAAATCTTTCCTGATATCGGCTTACGCCACTCGTTCAGAACATAGTTTGTCACTGCATTTACAATTTGGGGTCCCTGCAATGTTTAATCTCGGTGACATTTGATGGCTGGAACTTTTACCTTCCAAATGTTTAAATATGGTGACATCTAGTGGCTGCGGTTTGAACCATCTACTGCACCAGTGTTTGAATTTTAAACCAAAAAATTAAAATAATCTAGAATTTCTATATTTATCCAGTGAAAATGTTCCACTCACTCACAATGCTGGTGCTGCTGTGTAATATTTTCTGCTTATTCTAAACATTAATTGGAATTTATATTAAACATTTCTGTAAATGTTATACTTGATCCTGTTGAAAGTGTTTGTAGGGTGTGACAGAGATACAGACAGATACAGAGAAAGAGCAGAGAGCCGGGGGAGAGGGCACAGAGCTGGAGGGAAGTGTAGAGAACCAGGTGGAAATACAGAGAGCCGGATAAAAGGGGAAAAGAGCCACTGTGACAGGCAGAGAGCCAGGGGAAAGGGCAAAGAGCTGGGGAAATGGGCAGAGAGCGGGTGATGGATGGGCAGAGTGAGGGGGTTCAGAATAGAGCTAGCACCACAATCAGCTCATCTGTACTAAAAGTGAATGATGGAGGAGACTTCAGGGCCCGAATGGGAAACTCTAGGTATTAATGTGTGATCCTTCAATGAGTCAATGTTGGATTTATTTGAATTTATAATCACATTTCGAGTTTCCTGATCATTCAGTAAGTATTCATTCCGGAGGTATTTTTGAAGCAAAGTCACTAATCCCTGGTTTGTGCAGTGAGAGGCAGTGAGTTGGAGAGAGGAAGGGGCACCAATCAGTTTGAACCCAGGCAATTTCCAAAACTAGTGTGGAGATGCCGGAGTGAGGTTGGTGTGGGCACAGGAAGGATTCTCACAACACCAGGTTAAAGTCCAACAGGTTTATTTGGAATCACAAGCTGTTGGAGCTCCCTCATCAGGTGAGTGGATAGTCTGAATGAAGGGAGAACCTCTTCATCACAAAGTGTTGTTGTTTGAGAAATAAACAGCGGTTTGTCACGCACTTTTTTTTTCAAAAAATATACTTTATTCATAAAAATCTCAAGTAATCTATTACAATGTACAGGGCTTCGAGTAGCAAAACAATTGGAATCAAAACATTTTTGCAGATCTGTCCAAACTACAGTGACTACATTTCAGTACTTAAAAAGCTATGTCCATGTCTCAATATTTACAGATTTGTACTAATTACAATGATTACATTTCAATACTTAAAAACTATATACACGCCTCAATAGATTACTGTGTGCCGTTAGTGCTCAGATTGGCACACAGAGCACTAATGGCACACAGTAATCTATTGAGGCGTGTATATAGTTTTTAAGTATTGAAATGTAATCATTGTAATTAGTACAAATCTGTAAATGCGGTTTGTCACACACTGCTGTTGTTGAGAAATAAATAGTTGCTGCAATAATGGGGAACATTTATGCTGTTCTCTGTTAATCCAATGAATGACATGTCATTGTGAGACTAACAGAATGTGTTTTTTTTCTTCCTAATTTGATAGAAGTGGAGACAGGGATGTGAGTTTCTACAGAGATGACAATTCCCAAATGATAGAAGTAACATCATCTCAAAGGCGGATGAAAGATTTCATCGGGAAATGTTAGGGATAAGTTCATAATTCTAATCAGTGTTGGAGATAGAAACAGAGAAAATAGAAGCTGGAGTAGGCCATTTGGCCCTTTGGGCCTACTCCGCCATTCACTTTGGTCAGAGCTCATCACTATCCTGATCACACCTACTACCCATATCCCTTCATCCCTTTAAACACCAAGAGCTATATCTAATCTAGAAACCTATTTGTAACAATATGTTTGATGACTTAATAAATGCAAGTAAGAGTCTAACTTGTTCAATTGGCCATTCTTTGCCAGCGAAACAATCTCCGCCCAATCTCTACGGCCTGGTCTCCCCCTGTCAGCAACACAACTCCGACAGCTCCATCACCTTCGGATGTTTGGCGATGGATTACTCTCCAGATATCTCCAAAGTGACCTGGAAGAAAAATGGGCAAACGGTCCCCAGTGGATTTAAGCCTTACCCGTCAGTGAGAAATACGGATGGAAGCTACACCCTGAGCAGCCAGTTAACCATCAGCAACTCAGCGGGAGAATGTACCAGAATTGACTGTGAGGTTCGACACATCAGCACAGTCAAGAGCATTGAAATACCATGTAAGTGTTGTGGAGCTTGTGTAAAACAGAAACACTGTGGTTAACATGTAGGGCCTTGGTTAGAACTCATTTCAATAGATGTGCATCTTCCGGCCCTCTGGATTGGTCCAGTTAGTGTCTATTGACTGCAAATGAGTTAGAACATAGAACATTACAGCACAGTACAGGCCCTTCGGCCCTCGATGTTGCGCCGACCAGTGGAACCAATCTAATGACCCTCTAACCTAAACAATTCCAATGTTATCCATATGCCGATCCACTGACCATTTGAACGCCCTTAAATTTGGCGAGTCCACAACTGCTGCAGGCAGGGCATTCCACACCCTTACTACCCTCTGTTGACAAAAGTTTAATTGATCCACATCTTCTGCAGGAAATGAGTGATCTGTTTTTTTTCTCTGAAGGTTTTGATACTGGGGTCCCTCCAACTGTTATCCTCACCGTGAGTTCCAGTGAAGAAATCTCACACAGGAAATTCACAATCATCGTCTGTTCAATCATCGATTCCCAGCCAGGGTCAATGGAAGTGGAGTGTCTGAAGAATGGGGAAGCCACACATTCAGGAATTGTCACCTCTCCCCCTGTGAACTGAACGGGAACTTCTCGGCCAGCATCCAGCTGACAGTCTCCGCTGGGGAATGGTTCAGAAAAGCGGTCTATACCTGCCAGGTCACTCACCAAGGAAACACTCAGAGTCAGAACATCAGCGCATCTCAGGGTAAGAGACTCAAACAGAGGACAACATATATCATTCTGATGTTCATCGGAATTAGGGATCTATTACAGTTGCTACAAAGCAGACAACAACTTCTAAGTTATTGTCATGTAGTTTGCTGCATTAGATGTCTTGAAGAAGGCTTATAGTGTGTTAGTGTTTATTAACAGGGGGTCTGAGTTTAAGAGCCGTGGGGTTATGCTGCAACTGTACAGGGCCTTGGTGAGACCACATTTGGAATATTGTGCGCAGTTCTGGTCACCTCACTGTAAGAAGGATGTGGAAGCATTGGAGAGAGTGCAGAGGAGATTTACCTGGATGCTGCCTGGTTTGGAGGGTAGGTCTTATGAGGAAATGTTGAGGGAGCTGGGGCTTTTCTCTTTGGAGTGGAGGAGGATGAGAGGCGACCTAATAGAGGTTTATAAGATGATGAGGGGGAATTGATAGAGTGATGGTTCAGAGATTATTTCCTCGGGTGGATGTAGCTGTTACTAGGGGGGGCATTACTATAAGGTTGATGGTGGGAGATATAGGAGGGATGTCCGAGGTAGATTCTTCACTCAGAGAGTGGTTGGGGTGTGGAATGCACTGCCTGCTGTGATAGTGGAGTCGGACACTTTAGGAACTTTCAAGCGGTTATTGGATAGGCAAATGGAGCGCACCAGAATGATAGGGAGTGGGATAGACTGATCTTGGGATTGGACATAGCTCGGCACAACATTGAGGGCCGAAGGGCCTGGACTGTGCTGTAATGTTCTATGTTTGTATGTAAATGCATCACTGTGTCTATCTCCAGTGTAAGTGTACTCGTCAATATTTAGTATTCAGTGCATTAATGTTCTCCCCTGAACTAAACGACTCTGGGCCGAGTGATATTTTTATGGGAAGTTTGATGTGTTGATGAGTGAAAAGTGAACTGAAGGCGATGTTATTGGGTTTAGATCGAAGAAGAAGGGAGGAGCCTGATGTGGAGCATCACAAACCAGAAAACCAAAAAGAAAAAGTAGATCAGTTGGGCCGAATGGCCTGACTCTGTGCTGTAAACTTTCTGAATCTCTCCACTCCACCGCCCCCCCGAGTTATTTGAGGAAACAATTGTGTTCACCTCTCCTCCAAGCTGCAAATCAAACATGGGAACAGTTAAAATCAGAAGCGAAGCACATTTTCCTGAGATCTAACCAGTGGTTTCGTTGTCTCCAGAATTCTCCAGTTTATTGACATTTATTGTACATTTTCTGCAGACCCACATCCGCGGGAACCGGTCGTCTCTGTCCTCCTGCCCTCGGCAGAAGACGTCTCCGCTCAGAGTTTCGTCTCCCTCAGCTGCTTAGTGAGAGGTTTCTCCCCCCGAGAGATCTTCGTCAAGTGGACCGTCAACGACAAGCCGGTGAATCCCGGCAACTACAGGAACACCGAGGTGGTGGCAGAGAACGGCAATAGCTCCTTCTTCATGTACAGCCTGTTATCCATTGCAGCGGAGGAATGGTCCAGCGGCGCTTCTTACTCCTGTGTGGTGGGACATGAAGCCATCCCCTTGAAGATCAGCAACAAAACAGTTGACAAATCCAGCGGTAAACCCAGTTTTGTGAACATTTCCCTTGCACTGATGGACACGGTTAATTCATGTCAATGAGAGTCACTCACTTGCATTAAAAACTACAATAAAAAGAATAAAAACATTTTCCTCTAACGATCAATGAAACACCCAATTGTTGAACTGGTTGTTTTTCAGTTTTACTTCCATGTCTTTGATTTGAGTCAGATATTTTCATGTCTGGGACCCAACATTGTTGACCCAGTGCTCCCAGCGGAGATAGACACTGGGTCAGGGATAGAATAGAGCACATTCATTACAGGATTCTGCAAAATATCTTCACTGACTCTCTTCCCACTGAGGGGGAAACAATCCCACATTTTTAACATGTCTGACACACAAACACAACATTTAGATCTCTGTGTCCCTGCTTCTCTCATTCACCACCTCTTTAAGCTGCTGCACCACACCCACTGGGAACTGAAATGAGGGTCACACACAAAAAACCATGGAGAAATATTCCCCCCATCGGACTGAGGGAGAGTGACATTGTTCACATCCTGGATTCCCACTAACCCAGCAGAGAGAGGGGAGGAGCAGGAGCTAATCCATGTCCCAAAACTTCCTCAATGAAAACAGGAGGAATGTCATTATTGAATCCACTCACCTCCACCTCTTCAGTGGTTCGAACCATCTGGGACATTGTACCACCGGGTAGAGAGAGGGAAGCTCTGGGCTCACTCTCCTCCCTCTCCTGTGTTTGGAAGGGAACAGTTCTCTACTATAAGGACCCAGTTGCCAACAGTACAAATTAGTTTCCGGTTTACTTGCTACAGATTTTGAAGTATCATTATCTTAATCATTGAAGTATAAATATACTAATGCAACATAATTTTAAAATGTCTCAACACTCCTGTTCCTGTTAACCATGTGCTGGCATTGATTTCCCACAATACAAATTTAAACAAGTCATAGATTCCTCTCCGGGTTTGAACTGTTCTGTCCCTAAGGTCTCTGAGATACATCAATGCATTATTTCATTCTCTCTCCTGATATCACCGTGCCCCTCACATAACATACATTTCTACAGAAAAACATTGAAAATATGTTCCATTATTCGGGTTGTCTGGATCATATTCAGTTCACTACTGTCGGTGAAACTTGGGGCAAAAGTCACCCAGAGATCACCCTGCCTCCATCTGCTGGTGATGCCATCTCAATGCACCCAGAGATCACCCTGCCTCCATCTGCTGGTGATGCTGTCTCAATGCACCTAGAGATCACCCTGCCTCCATCTGCTGGTGATGCTGTCTCAATGCACCCAGAGATCACACCGCCTCCATCTGCTGGTGATGCCGTCTCAATGCACCCAGAGATCACCCTGTCTCCATCTGCTGGTGATGTCGTCTCAATGCACCCAGAGATCACACCGCCTCCATCTGCTGGTGATGCTGTCTCAATGCACCCAGAGATCACACCACCTCCATCTGCTGGTGATGCCGTCTCAATGCACCCTGAGATCACCCTGCCTCCATCTGCTGGTGATGCCGTCTCAATGCACCCAGAGATCACCCTGTCTCCATCTGCTGGTGATGCCGTCTCAATGCACCCAGAGATCACACCGCCTCCATCTGCTGGTGATGCTGTCTCAATGCACCCAGAGATCACCCTGCCTCCATCTGCTGGTGATGCTGTCTCAATGCACCCAGAGATCACCCTGCCTCCATCTGCTGGTGATGCTGTCTCAATGCACCCAGAGATCACCCTGCCTCCATCTGCTGGTGATGCCGTCTCAATGCACCCAGAGATCATTGAAACATCGAATGCGTTTTGGCCATTTGTTGCTGTGTATCATCCACCGGGTCTCCTCTATCCTCCACCCTAGCCACATCCTCATAGAACTCCAGTAAATTTGTCAGACACGACTTCCCCTTAACGAAACCGTGCTGCGTCTGCTCTATCAAGCAAATCCCCTCAATATGCCTCGCTATTTCCTCCTTGATGACGGATTCTAACATTTTACCGACAACAGACGTTAAACTAACCGGCCTATAATTCCCCGCCTTTTGCCTGGCACCCTTCTTAAACAACGGTGTAACATTAGCCGCATTCCAATCTTCCGGCACTTCCCCGGAATCCAGCGACGTCTGACCCTCTTCACCCATTCCCATTCGCTGTTATTAATGTAACAACAAATCTATTTATAGAATATTAAAATTATTCGCCAGTCTCTTTACGACAGTGTACAGTCTCAGAACACTTAGAACAAAGAACAAAATCAGCCCGGGAAACAGGCCCTTCGGCCCAACGACGCCTCGCCGCCATCTCAACACCACCAGTCCACCTCTCTAACCATGACCCCTATCTGACTGAATCCACCCTTTCCCGGAGAGCAGGCTGTAGATGATGGATTTATTTTTTACCTGAGCAAATCACACCGGCATCATAGGAGTGCGGCAAGAGAAAGTTCAGAAAATGACCCCATGTCCCTGAGCGACATTCCCGCAGGGCGGTCTCGGTCCCTCTGCACTGAACACGTCCCGTCACAATGGGTCCGGATCCTTCCCCAAAGTGAGCCCCGCGGGGTGCAGAGAGCGCGGTCCCGCAGCCCAGCTCCCCACACACAACATCGGCGTCCGGCTGGTCCCAGTCCCAATCATCCACAGTCCCCCACTGTCCCCTGTAGTGAATCTCCACTCGCCCAGCGCACCGACTCGGCCCATTCGCCAGTCTCAGCTTCACCACCTCTGTAAAATACAGAAATAAACCAACAGTTATTGGCCGTCTGATGCAGCAACTCAGACAGGAATCAAGTCAACTAACGATTGTGTTAAGGGTCTCAACAAACCCTGGGATAATATAAGATAAAGAACAGCGAACAAAGAAATTTACAGCACATGAACAGGCCCTTCCGCCCTCCTTGCCCGTACCGACCTTGCTGCCCGACTGAACTAAAAACCCCTACCGCTCTGGGGACCATATTCCTCTATTCCCACCCTATTTATTTACTTATCAAGATGCCCCTTAAACGTCACTACAGTATCCGGTTCCACTCCCTCCCTCTGAGACATTGCAAGTGGAAGCGGGAATATGGATTGACAGTCTGAAACAGCCGCAAATCAGTTGGAAGTTGGAAGCATCATTCGGCTGCGTCAGGCAGGAGGG
Source organism: Carcharhinus amblyrhynchos (assembly GCF_965287045.1). Classification (NCBI taxonomy): domain Eukaryota; kingdom Metazoa; phylum Chordata; class Chondrichthyes; order Carcharhiniformes; family Carcharhinidae; genus Carcharhinus; species Carcharhinus amblyrhynchos. The sequence continues at coordinate 1,824,754 of NC_137357.1, forward strand.
TCGATGGGTGCTTACTTGATTCAATCCGCACAACTCAGGGCTGTTATGGTCTGCGGTCCATCATACTGCCTGGACTAATATAGTGGAATCCCAATCCTGGCATGGATTCGATATCTGCCACCAGTGTCGAACCCGATGGTTCGCCCTGCTGCAACCGGCTGAATTGGACAGTCAGGTAGTCTCCAGCCCTTCCCGGGGCTATGAGATACGGCGAGTTTACGGCGGAACCCTAATACACCGGGAGTGGAAGGGCTTCATATTGCACTGCATTTCAGCGCAGGCTGGTAACTAGAGAAGTAAACATTTATTTCTAAAACCCTGCTCCTCGGGGACTTAATTTCTGAATTAGGGAACAGAATTAAAGATTTACGAGGAAAGATTGCAAGAACATTTTCCTTCTCAACTGACAGGCAGACATTGAACCGAACCATTGAACACAAAGATACTGAAATTGTCTCAGGGATTTATGATTCAGTTGGATGGATTAGTGCAGTAAAATATCAGATATGAACTTGGAGGGCGATTACCTGATGGATTAGCCTGGCTGTTCCCTGGTCTGCCTGAAATGAAATTTAAAAGATTAGTCTTTTCTGGAACGCGAGATGAATGAAACTGCCAAAACCATACATCACAAAGTCAACACCGAGGATCTTTGTTATTCCTTCACTATATGATTTGTAAGCACTTGATGTTAAAACGTTTTATTCAAATTACCACACCCGTGAATATCCCGGCCTCATTCCATTTTTTGAATATATTTTTAACCACGTGTAACCATACACCCAAACAGGGATATTTTGTGTCCGTCAAATCTCCTCACCACTTGTAGTCACACGTTTACATCAATTAATCAACGGGGCAGCGATTCCTGTCTCTGGTTGGATTGCTGAAATTTATAACTTGATCCACAGAGTAACAATGATAAAGTTACTCGAATATCTCTGCACCACCGTCCACAATACGGACAGTGCGTCATTTATTTCCAATGCAGACAATCCTCAGCTATCCTTATTAACTCTTCACAAACAATATCGCACAACTTCCACTTATGTTGTACTCATTGCCAGAATTGTGGGATAACATTTCAATATTTACTTAAAATGTTCACAATTTCTATGACCCAACTGGAATCTCTGACCCTCTTCACCCATTCCGTCTCCCTATCTCTGGCTCCACTTTTCAGTGTTCAGTAATTCTCCCACTGAATCAGTGACCCATTTCAAAAACACAGAATAAAGAAAAGTACATCACGGAAATAGACCCTTCGGTCCTTCAAGCCCCTGTCTATCATGGTGTCCATTTAAGCAAAAAACATGTTGTGTTATTTCCGTCCCTATCCTTCTATTTCCTCCTTATTCTTGTTCCCATCCAGATGCCTCTTAAAATGTTTTTCATGTGCCTGCTTCCATCACCTCCTCTGGCAGCGCCTTGCAGGCATGCACTACTTTCTCAGCTTTTCCCACACATCTTACTTTAAAATCCCCCTCTCACCTTAAACCTGTGGCCCCTTTTCTTCCTGCAACAGATCACTAATGACACGAACAAGCAATGAAATAGAAGGAGCTGGTCAGCAGCCTCATTTGCTAAAAAACAGCCATCACCTGAATCATTTGTGTACCGTGTAGATGATACACAACAACAAATGGCCAAGACTCATTCGGCAGTTCATTCCAAACCCGCGATTTCTACCACCAAGAAATACAAGGACAGACCCACGACAATACCCTGAATTGTACATTCCCTTCAAAGCCGGACAACATGCTGAGTTTGGACGATATCGGAGTTGCTTCATTCTCGTGAGCGCTAAACCCCTAATCTCACTATGCCTGCACCAAAGCATCATTTACTACAGCCCGGCAGCAAAAAAAAGTCAGAGATCAATTTCTGAAGACATCTGGGCACAGATAACAAATGCTGCCACTGCCAGGGACACTGGCTTCACAAGAGGTAGCATAATAATCAAAAAAATGCAAGGCCGTGGCTGAATGTGGAATATTAACTTTATTTGGAAGAGATATCGAGACATGGGAAGTTTGGTCCTGTAAAATGTAGGCCCATTTAAAGATCAGAAAACGCCATTAGCACAAAGCGGTAAGCCGGCAAATATATCTCTCCATGACTGAGTATTCGATCTGTTAATCATGTTTTATCTTAAACTATGAGGCACAACAAGGAACAAAGAAATGTCAGTATTACGAGTGGAATTAATTACAAAACATCGTATTTGTAGTTCAAAACCACCGTTAAACACTGGAACCGTTTAGCTGACAGCAGGAACGACAGATTAGGAGTCGCTAGTGGAACCATAACTTTGAAATGTATGGCCGTACCAAACTAACACTTGCCTGATATAAGATATTAGTTTTAGAATATAAGCGGACACTAATCAAGTCTTTTCTAGGTAGTGTGATTTTTTTTTTCCCCCCTCTGGGGTCCGAAAAATGTTTCAAAATATTTTACAAGGAACTGTTGGCGCCGCCAATCTAGAATGGGTAAAGTGTTTTCATAGCTCATTATAAACCATAGAAAGCTCAATGGACATTGAGAGATTCTGGGAAGAGGCTGACAAGTATCCAGTCATTGATACACAAAACTGATGTTAATATCTGGTTTAGAAAGTTTTGTTTTGGTTTCTAACACTCATTTTTCCAAAGAGCAACCAGAAATACTCATGTTGCAAATTCGCAGAAGAAGTCGGATTTTTCATTTCCCTGTTATTTCGCTGGTGCGAATGATATTATCTATATTGCTTAATATGCCAGTCAAAGCAATGTTGGTCCCACTTAGATTTAATATTTAACTTTTCGGTATTTACAAACGTGTCCATTTCTCCAACTCAAAATAATTTGTTTAACACATGGCAGCTCACTGTCCCACAGGACAAGCATACAGCTTCTCCACTGAGAAATAGCTATCCCAAATCTGTGTACGCATTCTATTGATAGTAACTAGAACTTTTACTGGGATTCTGCAAGCGGTTAATTCGCGTAGATTCCGTTCGGCAATCTATGCTATTCTAACAGTGGCGGCGATCTACACCCAGACTGCGCTGTTCAGCTAGAATTTCAATTCATGTCTGTTCCGTCTGTACAGCAGACCCAGTGGAGTATTTAACTCTACCTGCCGCCGTATCTGAGTTGGATTCAGTGGTAAATCTAATTTGCTTATTCACTTGCTGTTGTTTTAGGAGACTAATAAACTGGAAATGCAACTTTGCTCAAAGTATATTGTGATAATTTTCGACAAGTTAAGTCAGCGATTTCAACATTCACTTCATAACTGCGAGCTAACTGGCGATTCAGTAGTAAGAAAAAAAAACAATGAGATGAGATGACTGAGCAGAGGACATTGCATCGCAACATAACATTTGTTCTGCTTTCTTTCATAAGGCTTGTTCTTTCAAGCAACTGCACAGTCCAAACAGGATGTTTAAGGTTTTATTCCGCGGACTCCCGGTCCTTTACTGTGTGAAGTGTTTGATAGAAGTAATGGGGCGCTTCTCCATCAGTTAACCAGCATTTTCATGGCATTGGGACTAATAAATACAATCAAAGAGGCATGTTGGGAACCGAACGAAAATGAGCCAACTGAACAACTTAAATGGAAAAAAAAAACTACTTGGCCTGTAAAAGGCGATGAAAGAACAGGTCTCGATCTGCCACAGAATACGGCATGATACAGAGAGAACATGAAAACGTGGAATACTTTTGAGAAATGAAAATAATTAGAAACTGGAAAAAAAACACTGCATAGAAATATTAATTTAACACATTCTGGTAATATGCCGGTAGGAGATATAAGGCAATTGAGCAACAAACGTCACAACGCAAAATGCGCATATTTAGCAGAATACGTTATTAACACAAGATAATTATTTTCTTCACATTAATAAACATAATTAATGACATTATTCATTGTAATTCATATTAATGCGTTAAAATGCATTATTCACAGACCGAGCACAACACTGTGAGGCTGAAGCACCTATTTTTAAAAAATTGTCTGTTTTCTCTGTAAGCGGGTTCAGACAGAAAATATACAAGGAAATATCAAGAGAAGCGTGTGTGGACGGTCCTCGCCAAAATTCCTGCATAGTAAACGCTGTGAATTGGCTTCCACTCAAACTCATTTTCAGAAGGTTCTAACAGCGACTGCTCTAATTTGTACCAACACAAATCAATTAATCCGAACAGAGGTTTGACAGTAATATGTTGTCCATGCACAACTGCCGCATTTCCATTCAATTCCGTGTTTAACTCTCAGCTACCGGCAAGTCTCGGCCGAGAAATTAAAACGTGCATTAATCAGATGTTCTACATTCTAAACGTATTTGAAAGGAAATAAGTCAGAAAGAAACAGGGGATCTAAATTATCCACCAACTGAAACGTCTGCGACTTAAATTCCCAATTCCAATACGCACTTCATAGCAACTAAGGAAACATTTGAAAAGATTAGAGCTTTTCCCATAAGTGGAGCGGAGAATCCAAAACACTGCTAAACAAAAAACATAATTTTCCAGATTGAGATTTGACAGTCCATTTTGATTTCCGACACCAATTTATATATTCTGCACAAGAATCTCAGGTAGACGGCGATTAAATACAACTTCTGTTGGGCACTTGTGGCCTCAGAGCAATGTTCGACCAATGTGTTAGGCCCCGAGGTCCAAAATGACTGTGCCGGGTGGAATAAAACCAATTCAGTCTAACCCCACTAGCCTGTTCTTGGCTCCTTTCTGCGTTACAATACTTCAAACGCATAAGCAAGTGTGTTTTCAATGTGCTGAGCGCTTCTTCATCCTCCAGCTTTTTAGACACTGAACTCGCACTCTCTCATTGTAAATTGATGTACATTAATATCCCATTACCTCCAGATGACACTTATTATTCAAATCATCAACTTTCCCTTACATCTGTCACCAATATTTTTATTACGAAATCTCTCTCTCTCTCTCTCTATACATATATACACATATACACATGCTAAAATTTTATGTCAGTGAATTCTCAACAGACATCGGGATGCTTTCAATCAATAATAACTCACAGTTGAGAAGCTGCAATGCAATTAGAGTCAGGAAGGAGCGCAGCATCGTCCCGACTGTCGGTTACTGCGATCAGACTTGACTATTCACCGAGTTTTGTACACCGGTACCGGGCTGTCCTTCCAACACTTTCTAAAACACCGAACGCTGCAGGAATTAATTCTTTGTTCAGAAAATAATATTTCCTCCCATCTGGTTAATTGATGCTCCCATGTGTGAAATGTAAATTGCCGTTTGATAAAAGATACCAATGACAGTTCTATCCACCTCCTTCCCCTGTGCGGCTAATGAGGCCTACATTTTTGATAAGGAAGTGAGTCACTAACCCAGCATCGGATCATCAAATCATCATATCTTACAGCACAGACACAGGCGAGTGAAAGAATGCATATGGAAAATGTTTGTAAATCATATTCGGCCTACACTGGATTAGATACATTTTTTGCACTCTTTTCCCACTTATTTCAAAGGCCAATTTCCGAGGAACAGTTGAAGGCCGTGGAGAGGATAAGAGTTAAAATTCCCAGGTTAAATCCAGGGGAAATGGACTGCTGTGATGTGGAGAAAATGGATAAATTTCATGTCAGATCCAATCACTTTCCTCAAGAAATCTGTGAGTGAGTGTTCTCACCAACAAGTCCAATCCAATCGGCTGTTTAAGACTCCTATAGAGTCCGAATACAGCCTGAATTCACAACCTGATTTTCACATCTTCACAAGCGAAAAGTGAAGAGATTTCACTGCAGCAGCAACTCAAGCAAGAAGTTCAAATCTGTAACATCTGGATTTTCTTTCCCGGGTGAAAACAGACCTTTTGCTCCTCGCTCTGAGAACAACCTCCAAAGATTTTACTGTCTTCTATTTGGAGAACAATATTCTCGAAAGACAGAAATCCCAATTTATGAATGTTTTTAATATGTAACATCTCTATGCGGAAATCGTTGATTAAATGCTTCCGTTAAAAGACTGTTATTCTCTATTTGAACTTAATTACTTTTTGAACATACTTTAGAAGCACCATTACATATCTGAGCGATTTTGCTGCCTTCGCCCAGTTTAGAGTGACAGAGTTCGGAGGGACTGTGCCGCGCAGAAATACTTCTTATCTGCTGGACAAATGTAATTTTATTTTCATGATCAACTTGACAGTCATTTGAGTGAATGTATTTACAGAACCGCGTTTAGAGAAGGGAAACCCACAAACATATTTGCTCCATTCAGGAAGAAATGATTCCTGAGAAGCTGAGCAATTGGTATTGAGTTATACTCTGTGTCACCCCGAAGCAAGTCACTGTCTGCGCAGCCTCAGAACACTCGCTGCGCAGTTGCTGAACCGACAGGAAGCACCTGGCCTTGTGGTCAGGTCTCTGCTCGCATGTTAGTCGCTGCTACACTTTAATATTGACAGATTGCAATTGCACTTTGGAACTTGTGTCTGGCAGTGCGCTGGGACATGTAAAACTTCAAGTACATTCATGAATTCACCAGCAGCATGTGGCAGAATGACATCTATAAATATCCCTACAGATAACGGGGGCTCCAGGAATAGTGTGTCGCTAAACGTTATTAAATTTCACTTGTGTTCAACAAATTTGAAATCAATGGTGTGAGATTAAACCGATTGCCTGGGCTGCATAAATCAATACGCCACACATAGAACTTTGACACGCTTCGACGCAGAGGGTCCACCATTCAGCTCCATATACCCCAGTGCTTCCCCCGTGAACACAGCAGACCGGGTGCACAAGTTCACTTATAGCGTTGAGGTGAGAGCAGATAAGGTCTTGAGATAATGGGTACAGCTCCTCGTTTATTTCCGTAATATCTTGACAGTTTTTGGTCAGTTTCAATGTATTTCAGTTCTCAAAAATGTATCCAATCTATGAAATGATAAACTACAAACACGGAGTGATTTCCATGTGAGTCATTTTGCGACGTTGGCATCCCTGACTTCTTTTATTACTGAGAGGGCGGCTTAAGCTCTGTCGTCAGTTTGTGATGCGACAAAGTCTTAAGCAGTTACTGGGTGCCATGGAAATTAAAGATTCAGATATTGATATGTTATTCAGGATCGAGACTTATTACGGGTTGGTTATTTCGTAAATGCTGCGGGTATCGAGTCAGTTTATAGAGGTTGAATTAACAAGCATTGGTTGGTCTTTGATATCATTAGCATTCATCTTTCCATTTGGCAGCACCTGTCTGCAAAACATATTTTTCCAGCTAAAATTTCTTACGTCTCACATCTCCAAGCACAAATATATTGGTTATTTACTGTTTGTTTAATCAGTGTCCAAATACCTTGGTGAAGAATTTTATTTACCTGAGCATTAACTGAAATCCCATCATATCTGCATTAATTCCAATCCCAGAACTCACAGGTTAACACTCAGTGTTTGAACCATAGGATCCCTATTTTGCAGCAGGAGGTCATTCATCGTATTGAGTCTGAACTGACTCTCCAACAGAGCATCTTCCTCGTGCTTTATCCCCGTGACTCCGCGTTTTTTATGCTGCTAAAACCCTAATTTATGCATCTTGCAACAGTAAGGGTCATTCAGTGTCTGACGTCTGGCTGGAGTCGCTCTGTCCTTTCAGATTCAGTGTCACAGACCTGGCTGGGTTCGATCTGTTATTTGAGATTCAGAATCACAGACCAGTCTGGGTCAATTCTGTCCTTTAAGTTTCAGTGTCACAGCCCTGGCTGTGTTTGAACTATTATTTGAGATGCAAGTCTCATGCCGGGCAGGGTTCAGGTTGTTGTTTGAGATTCACTGTCATAGGCCTTTATTGGTTCACTCTGTCTTTAAATTCAGTGTTACAGACCTGGCTGAATAAATTGTGTCCTCTCAGTTTCAATGTTTCAGGCCGGGTTCTGTTCAATCTGTAATTTCAGATTCAATGTCACGGGTCTGGTTGTATTCACACTGTCCTTTCAGTTTCAGTGTCAGAGACCTGGCTGGAATCACCCTGTCTTTTAAGATTCAGTGTCACGGGTGTGGCTGGGTTCACTCTGACTTTTTAATGCAGTGTCACTGAACTGGTTGGGATCACAGTGTGTTTTTCAGTTTGAGTGTCACAGGTCTGGGTGTATACATTGCATCCTTTGAGATTCAGTGTCACAGGCCTGGCTGTGCTCGAAATGTTATTTGAGATTCAAGCTCTCGGACTTGACAGGGTTCACTCTGTCCATTGAGGTTCAGTTTCACACGCCTCTTTGGGACCAATGTGATCCTTCAGATTCAATGTTACAGGCCTGGCTAGTTTCACTGCGCCCTTTCAGATTCAATGTCACAGGCCTAGCTGGGATCCGTTTGCCTGTTGAGATTCAGTTTCCCGGACCTGGCTGTGTTCAAACTGTTACTTGTGATTCAGTGTCACAGGACAGGTGTATACACCGTGTCATTTGAGATTCAGTGTCACAGTTCTGGATGGATTCACTCTGCCATTTGAGATTCAGTGTTACAGGTCTGGCTGGATTCACTATGTCTTTTGAGATTCAGTGTCACGGGCCTGGCTGCGTTCGAAATGTAATTTGAGATTCAGTGTCACAGACTGGGCTGGGTTCTCTGTGTTCTTTGAGGTTCAGTGTAACAGATATGGCTGTGTTCACTCTGCCCTTTCAGTTTCAGTGTCACGGGCCTTTTTGGATTCACTGTATCCTTAATGTTTGAGTGTCAGAGGCCTGGCTGGGTTCATCCTGTCCTTTGTGATTTAGTGCCACATGCCTGGCTCGGTTCACTGTGTCATTTGAGGTTCAGTGTCACAGGCTGGTCTGGAGATGGAGAGAGTGTGGTATCTTACTGAGTGCATTGAGACGGCATCACTCCCTGATGGAGAGTCAGGTGGCTGAGTGCACTGAGACAGCATCGCCAGCAGATATAGTGTGAGGTGGATCACTTTGTGCAGTGAGATAACATCAACAGCGGATGGAGACAGGAGAAAATGAGTGCATTGAGTCAGCTTCACCAGTAGATGGAGACAGTGAGTATTCTAACTGAGTGTGTTAAGACAGGGACACCAGGAGATGGAGACAGTGAGGGGGTAACTGAGTGGACATGGACAGATTGCTGTAATGTGGGAAACAATAAGGATGTTTGTGGGATGTGGCAGGTCATAGGCTGGGAGTTGAAACTGGGTAAACAGAAGGATGGCAGCAGGATGTGTGAGGTAACAGATTGGCGAAGTGTAGCAGTAAATGAGGATGTAGGGTAGATTTTGGAGGACACAGACAATGTGGTGAAATGCAGAGATGACTAAGGAAAACATAAGGCCTTCTTAGTACAAAGAAAGATTGTTGATTTGTAAATAGCAGTGAGGATAATAACAGTGTCTGGGGGACACAGAGAGATGAGTGAGAAGTAGAAAGAGTGAGGATAACAGTTGGACATGAGAGGATACAGGTAGATTGGTGAGACATAGTTAGCAGTATGGATAATAGCAGGGTTGGGATTCCAGACAGATTGCTGAAATGTAGTAAATAATGATGATTATCATCAAATTTGGGAGGACACAGAGAGATGGGAGAAAGGCAATAGCAGTGAGAGTGACAACAGGAATTGGCAGGACACAGACAGAATGGTGCAATGTTGTAATGAGTGAGGATAGAACTAGGATTCTGGAAGACAGGCAGCTTCCGTTAACGTAACAAAGAATGAGGATAACAGGAGGATTTGTCAGGATTGTAAATGCCGGGGATATATCCAGGATTTCTGTGGACACTGACTGATTGGATATCAGTAAGCTTTACTGGTTAGATATCAGTAAGCAGTGAGGATATCGGTCAGCTTTTGGAGGATAGGGATCCGTGTTAAAATGTAGTAAACAATGTGAACAACAGCAGATTTCGCGGGGGGGAGGGGGGGGGGGGCGGTGTGGGATAGTGAGAGAATGGTGAAATGTAGTAAATAGTGTGGACAACAGGAAGTTTCAGGGGGAGATACAGACAGAATCGTGAAATGTGGTAAACATTGTGGATAACTGCAGTTTTCAGGGGAATGAAGCATCTGTAGATCCAGGATGGATGGGGCTGGAGGGGGAGGCAGGGGTCACTCCGGCTGATCTGCTGTGGTCTTGTCCGTGCCCAGCTCGATCTGATCTGTGCAGCCCAACACACTGGAGAATGTTTGGCAGGAAATGAAGATTAGAAATCGAACCAATGTGTCAACTCCTTCAGAGAGTCACACACTGTATTCTAACAAACTGGACTGGATTACACTGAATGGGAAGTCATGTAATGTAACCCTCACAGACTTCATGAATGAAGCACATTTGTTTAAGAGGGGTGGTGGTTGCGGGGGCGGCGAAATTAGATACAGACTCCAGCCTGGTTGTTCCTTTAAACAGGAGCTGATATCTATCTGTGTGGATGTGTGTCTGTGTCCCTGGGTACAGTTCCCAGAGAGTTGAAAATACTGAATCTCTCTCTCTCTCTCTCTCTCTGCAGAGCTGCTGCTTAAAGACACATTGACAACATTTATCTGACGGAAACATCTCTCTCATTCGCTTCCTCTCCTCTCCCAATGAGTGTTTCTACTCTCAAAATAGTCTACACTCTTTTTTTTGCATCTCTGATCTGTGGTGATTCATTAACCATTAAACACAGGGCACACACATTCAGACACCGAGACAGACAACAACAGAGGTTGTTTTGGAAATCAGAAATTAAATTGTAAATACAAAAACAAATAACTTGCAAAAAAATTGTTTGAGTTCAGGCAGCTGAAGCAAAAAACGAACTTTGCAAGAATTAGCAAAAGATGCAAACCTGAATCCGATGTAATTTTGGATGAACAAATTGTATAATCCACATTCAGGCCTGGTCTCTCCCTGCCTGGGCAAGGCTGCCAGTTACTTTAAACCCATTTTCCCTCAGCTCCCAGTATGGGTGCTGTGAAGGAAGAGACTCGGGATAAACAGTTTGCCTGCTGCTCAATAACCCACTCACTCTCGCACAGACACACACACACACACACACACAACCACCCCCCTCAAACACACACGAAACCACGCCCCCCCCGCCTCAAACACACACAAAATCACCTCCATCAAACACAAACAAAACCATCCCCCCACAACCCTCTCTGAGACAGGTTGTTGGACTGGGCCACACCTGGAGTAGGTGGGTTCAGGTGAGGTGTAGGAGATGTGGTTGGATGGAGGTTGATTGGGGATGTGTGGGCAGTTTGTCTGACTCAGTGAGTTTAAGAAAAGGCTGGGGATCCATTGCCCTGTCTCTCTACAGGTGGACTGGTAACTATCAGGGTAACTCTGTCTTTGTGAATGTGTGTGTGTGTGTGTGTGTGTGTGTGTGCGCGCGTGTCTTCCCAAGTTTACAGAAAGTGTTGAATTTCGTCTTCTACCGAAGCCAAACCATTTTAAAAACAAAACCCCTGCGGTGCACAACCTTGAAACTTTTTTTCCTAATTTGGTAAATCTTTATACAGAGAGAGTGAGTGAGGCAGAGAGGGGCTGGGACAGTGAAATTCATCCCCTCCCCACCGGCACCCGCAGAATAGTGAAAAGTGAATCAAAGTGTCCACCTTCCTGGAACGCCCCACCTCCCTCCCCCAACTCCCCCTAACTCCCTCCACCAACCCCACCCACCACCCTTCCCCCACCCAACTCCCACCTCCCTCCCCCACCCCAACCGCCTCGCGCCAACCACTTCCCACCTCCTGCCCCCCCACCCACCTCGCTCCCCCACCTTCCTCCGACCCAACTTCCCCCCACCCACCTCCCTCCCACACCTTCCACCCACCCTCCTCCCTCCCCCCACCCACCGATCTCCCTCCCCCCACTCACCTCCCTCCCTCCACCCACCCACCTCCCTCCCTCCCCCCACCCATCTCCCTACCCCCCAACACCTCCGTCCCCCCCTCACCTTTCCCCCACCTCCATCCCCCACTCCCCACCTCACCCCCACCTCACCTGCAGCTACCCCCTCTTTTTCCTGGCCCCCATCTCAGTCAGTCAGTTTAGGAGATGTGACTTTCTCCCCCTCCCTGATCTGTCTCAGTGTCTGTAGCTCAGAGTTCAGCTCATCTACTTTGAGCCGGAGCTCTTCAAGCAACCACGCTGACTGCAGACATCTTCACTGGGAATCACCTTGGGGTCCACGAGCTCCCACATCATGCAGAAACAGCACATCACATGTCCCTCCATCCCAAGTAACTAGTTTATGTTTGACCCAATAAAGTGTTAACCTCGCCTTTTTCTCCGAAGCCAAATGAGCCAAATCCCTTCCAGCTCACACTCTGCTCTGCAGTCAATGCGCTGCACGCTGGATACTGCGGCCTTCCTTCTATACTTCACACGCTTATATAGAGAGAAAAAAAACCTTTCCCAGCACACCCCGCGGCCCACTTCCGTTTCAAGTTGAAAGCCACATTTAAAAATGAGAAAGCCCGCGAAAAAAAAACTTTAAAAAAGTCAGTGGCTCACCTTCTCTCCCTTGACCCCCCTCTCCGCTTGCTCTACCAACAATGAGCACGAACAATGATGCTGGAAACGGAAACGAAAACAACAGAAAATGCTGGAAAATCTTAGCAGTTCTGACAGCATCTTTGAAGGGCGAATGGAGGCAACGTTACGAGTCTGCATGACCCTTCGTCAGTGCTCTGAAACTTCCCAACATTTCTTGTTATTCTATCGAATAGATTCGTTGATTTTGCCAATTTCATATCTACATGGCTTTCTCCACACTGCGGGCAACGACACAGACACAGACTCACACCACACACACATACCATACTGACACACACATTGACATACATACACACACAGACACACACACACATCCTGGAGGCGAGGTGGAGCGCTCGCAAAACGTCAAGCCCAATGCAGGATGAGTTCCACTAAAGGGTGAAGGGAGCCTTCCTGGAAGAATTGCAATATCTAGTGCACCACAGACAAGGTGTCAAACGAGTAACACACGGCACATGCTCAGTGACACCTACATCCTCTCTTGTGCTGTGTTGCTCCTGAAGAGTGATATATTTCGAATCGATGTTTGAAAATCTCGGATGCTTGACCTGCTATCTTTAACATCCTGATTCGGTGAATCACGTTAAATATCCGCCCAACTGATCCCTTCACACTGCTTTCCTTGAAATTCCTCATCAACGGCAGCAGCTATGCTAAGATCCGCAATCATATTCCCTAATTCCATCAATATTATCAGACATTATTTCTCATTCACAATTCTGTTCTGCTGTCAGGTATTACTGATTTTTTTTGAAGCGAATCTGATCTCTGACCTTTATTGCGACGCCTCGACATTTCTCCTAGAAGTGCATCACAGTGGTTGTAGTTTATAATTTCAATTTATCTTATTGTATTTGGGCAGTTCCATTGCAATGCTGCACTTTGCATGTAGAACGGTGATGGATGCTTATAGAAGATAAAGTTTGCCCGATTGGATGGGGTTAAGTGAATCTGTTTGTTCAATGAGCGGAATTAATATGATCCCCATAGATTTCAATCGGTGCAGTCGAGGGAATTTTGTTTTTCTTTTAAAGGGTAACTCCTGTCAATGAGTCACCCCGTGGCATCAGCGATAGTGTGAACAGCACTGACAGTGGGGCCACAGCTTCACAGAGAGGGCTGATTCCTCAGCATATCGCTAGAAGTGCTCGAGAGATTGGACCATATCCGAGAGCAATAATTTGGACCGTTGGAACAATGGAAAATAATCTCAGTTCAGTTGACTGGAATGCTGCATCGATGGGAGAGAACAGAACAACAACAACGGAAAATGTTGGAACAGCAGGTCAAACTCCGAGGACATCGGATCACAGGGTAATAACAATGGACAAGAGCTTATCTGTGGCAATTTTCCAACTTTCTACTTTTTATAATTGGATGGCACTAAAACATCGGATCCTTTGGACACTGCATGTGATTCAGGCTGGTTACTATCCCCTCCTCGCTATACTTGGAGTACCTGGTAAGTCACTGTTTCTCTCACTCTTACCCTCTCTCCCTCTCTCAACAACGCATCCCACTTCTTAGAAACCTCTATCTGACCCAATCTCACTCTCTCTTTCTCGGTCTCCATCTCCATCTCTCTCTCTCTCTCCATGAATGATGCTTGCCAGGAAAGCATTGTTTATTCTCCGACAGAACTTCAGTATCCATAACACCCTTCATGGAGGAAAAACTGACATCGTCACATGGACTTGCTTACATGTGAGTCCAAATCAACAGCAATGTGGGAGGCATCGAATTTCCCTCGACAACTCAGAAACCTACTCCGTTTCGATGACACATTGGGAGAGACAATAGTCTCGGTTTGATCTCAGCTCCATATCCAGATCAAACACATAAATCAAATATTGTATTGGTTCAGGTTTGGATAATATTATCCTTCGTTTTGGAAGTGAATCCCACGAATGGCAAGCAGAGAGCAACAACTTCAACACTGATTGTTCCAATTCTGCTCTCCACTCAAGGGCTTTATGTGAACAACCCAGGTTTCTGTGTTCCGGCACTTTCTCTAACATACATAAGTTGATATTTCAACATAGCGCTAAATTGTATCTACAATACCATGTATTTTCAAAAGCCCACAGCATCTCTCGGACTCAGCTTCTCACCCCTTCCTCTTCTCCATGATTCAGTTCCCTATGGTCCCGGGCCCCCAGGTCATTCTCCCCTGTTTTCCTTACAAATCTCTTGTCATTGACGGATGAAGCACTCCTGCCTCGATCCTGCCACCATCAGATTTTCCACATCGCCTGCGTTGGCTATTACATTCCACACAACAACCTCCAAGTCCTGTTCCTCAAACACTGCATTTATCCTCTCAGCCCCCTCTACTCATCTCCTCGGACATTCTTTAATGATCTGACACAGTGGAGAAAACAGGATCCCAAAATCTACCAGTGTTGTTTTAATTCCCACTGCAGATTTGGAGGGCCAAAACACCAGTTCCTGCGCTGTAGTTTTCTTTGTTGTTTGTTCTGCCACAGTATCAAGGTTGGTCTCTCGCCGTATCCTTTCACTGCCGATTGTACTCAGATGGGATCGCTCCTCAGATTCCGGAATCTCGGAGACAAATCTCCCTCCCCTCCATGGATTCCTCCAACCTTCAATCAGGAAAGCTGTTTGATTATCGCCAGCACTCCAGCCCCCCTCCGCCAAATTCCCGGGCGACCCCATCACTCTGCTAAATCCCTGCATCCAGCCTCGGATTCCAGGCCTGGCTACCTCCTCTCCTCCACCGTTGGATTGTAAGCTCGCTTCCTCCAAAACCTTGCAGTCAATACCCCTTCTTATCTTCGCCCAAATAGACACATGATATCACTGCTGGGCCGGTTACTGTATTTATTTTTAGACAGCTCTGCCATAAAGAACAGGGATCAAATGGTTTTGTGCAGCTGCAGGGGGGAACAATAAAGGTAAGGAAATGAAGGATGACCTGAGTTGGTTTGGGGAGAAGCAAAGAGTTCCTTCAGTGCAGAAGGAGGCCATTCGACTCAACAGTTCTGCACCGGCTACAGGACTACACAGGCCCTATCCCCATAACTCCACAGATTTACCTGTAAATCTCTAATCTGTGAATCCCCGGACAATATGAGCCGTTTTTGCCTGGCTAACTAACCAAACCCACACATCGTTGGGGTGTGGGAAGAAGTCGGAGCACCTGCAGGAAACCCACGCAGGCACGGTGAGAATGTGCAAACTTTACACAGATGGTGACCCAAACCAGGAATCGAACCAAGATCTCTGGGGCTGTGAGGTAACAGTGCCAACTACTGCAACACCATAAAAAAGATGTTTTGATTTAGTTGAAGTTAAAATCGCACTAAATGTCACATTTGTATTAACATCTCACGCTCCTCCAGACGATGTGAATGTTAAAGATGTCAGCCCCCAGCTATGTTGTTTCACGCCACGTGGTATCAAGAAATGGTGAAGACACTGGATACTGCAAATGCTAAGGATCCAGATCAGAATACATCACAATGCTGAAGCATTATGCTCGACAACTTGCAAAAGCTCGATCCCAATTTCTCCAATACTTTTTCAACACTGGTAACTACCCAGGTGTATGGCAATTTGTCCACGCGCTGCCTGAAAAAATGGAATCAGGACCATCTCAACTCGACTAATTGGATTCCCGTTTGCCTGTCCTCTTCCATGAATAAAATAATAGAAACTTTCAAAGATGCTATCAAAATATAATGCTTAGCAGGAACCAGTGACTGTCCTCAGTTTGGGTTTCGCCGAGAACGTTCAGCTCCTGACCTTACTAACACCATGATGCAACTCCAGAGTTGAGGGAAATGTGACTTTTGTTGACATCAAGGCTGCATTTGACTCAGTGAGACATCGAAACCAGAGCCCATTAATTTCAGAGGGAAACACCTCCACTATTTGAACAATACCTGCCTCAAAGGAAAATGATAACTTTGGCTGAACACCAAAACAAAATTTGAGGTAACCACTGCTGCTGCTGGTCAGTTTAACTTGCTCAGTTCATCCAACGTCAGCTGTTTCATCATTGATCTGCCGTCCATCGAAAGGCCCGTGACGCTGGTTTGGTATTGATTTCACAAACGTTATTTCTATTTGAGGCTCGTCACATATTTATGGCTAATCATGTAATTTCTGAAAAAAAAAATGCAGACCTAGAGTGACAAGGGACAAGGCACAATCCGCGCCATATGTTTGGATGAAATTAGGCATCTCCAATTAGAACAATCCAAAAAAATTTCAATTTTACATCCTATAGCATTGCAATCACTGTCATTATTTTTTGATCATGAAATGTGAATGTTCCTGACCGCACGAGCATTTATTGACTTCGGAACGATCACACAAGAAGAGAAGCAGGAATAGGCCACAAAGCCCCCAAGCTAGCCCTGCCATTCAGTTCAATCATGATATATCCCAGCTTCAATCCCCTCTCTGTGAAATTTATGTGTAGTCCTCTATTCCTCAATCTGTCAAGTAAATGGCCACCTCCACTTTAAATATTACTATTCACCCAGCCCCCACTACCCTTTGGGGCAGGAAATGTTGCAGATTCACCACCGTTTGCGAGAATAAATGTCTACACACCTCACTTTCAAATGACCCGCCTTTCTGTTGTAGTTATGTCCCCTTGATCTAGAATTTTTCACCAGTGAAAATATCTCACCATCTGTTTTATCAGTCTGGCTTAAGATGTTATGCTTTAATAGATTCGCCCCTTCACTCCTTTCAACTCCAAGGAAAACAAAACCGGATGTATTTGTCTCTCTTGAGGAAATATAGAGTCAACCACATTGCTCTGAATCTGGAATCACATATAGATCTGACCAGGTGAGGACGACATATTTTCTTCCTTGAAAGACACGAATGAAGCACGTACTGCAACAGGTTCGCTACACTTCTAACACACACACCACTACCTGCTCCATGCATCAACATTCATTGTGGTTACAGCGATCAGAAACCAAACTGCAACGTTCATAACCACACTGTGGCTGCAAATTGACTGAATGGCCTTCAATCCAACGGGAAATAAAACACTTTCTGACTCCCAAAGCTGGTCCACCATCTACAGGTGCAGGTCCATAGTGTGATAGAGCCGTCTCTATTTGACTGGATAGTGCAGTTCTCACAACACGCAGGTAATTCTACACCATCCAGAATGAAAGAAACAGCTCGCTTGTTTTCCACCTCTTCCAACGTTTCTCTGCAACTGGCGTATGTGATGGCATTGTGCACAGCTCACATGCTCAGCAGAATCTTATCAAATCTCCAAAAAGAAAAAAAAATCTCCTTTCAAATCCGCCGTTTTCACTATTCACCTGGAGAAAGACTGAAGGGAAATGATAACATCACCATCTCCAGGTTTCCCTCCAAATAACTCTGCTGGCACACTTGAATTCCATCCATATATGCAGGTTAATTCGAAATTAAGTCCTCTACTGAATCAATGTCAGCAGTTTCTCTTTTAAGGGCTTAAAATTGTCCAATTAAAATTTAAGTGTTCAACACAGCTCGGCTAAATGTCAGTTGAATTCATTCCTCAGAATTGAATGCTGTTCTTGGTCACTTAATGTTGAGTTATTCCTGGAAAGGAAGGGAATCATTTCAATGATATTGAAAAACGTTTGGTAATTTGCCCACGATGTCTTTGGCCGTAGTAATGTTCATATGTTGCGGTATGTTGCAGACTTTGCTGTCACTTCGCTTGTCTGCAATTAATTGCACACATCTCAGGATAAATTAAAACAGCGCATTGCTTCCAGAGTCTGTGCTGAGAAAGTTGATGTCGAATGGGTTAGTTGACGTCAAATAGGTTTTGTTGATTGGCCATGCAAAACTGAACCTAGTGTCAGGGGGAGTTGCAGGGTAGATGTGTGGGGTTATGGGAATAGGGCCTGGGTGGGATTGTGGACTGTGCAGACTTGATGTGCTGAATAACCTGTACTGAAGGGATTTGTGATTCTATCATTCTATAATATCCTGATTTGTTTCTGCTCTTTCCAGTTAATATGCTGACAATTGGAATACTATCTCGGGAACGATGTGGTCTCTCCAAATGTGTAACACACTACCTGATTTTGATGGCAGCCGCTGATCTATTGGTCGTTTTTTTTGATGTGATATGGAGACAAATTCCAATTATTTATCAGGAGCATTTCAATTTCATCTGGAGCATGCGTATTTGCAACATCCACGCTGTGCTCCTTTATGCAGTTACTGACTGCTCTGTTTGGTTCACCGTGGCATTCACCTTTGATCGCCTTGTGGCAATTTGTTGCCCTAAGCTGAAAAGTAAATTTTGCACCGACAGAATGGCAACTATAGTTCTGACTTCAATCACTGTTCTGAGCTGTTGTCTGAACATATTTTGGTATTTTATGTTGTCAAATTCGTATTGGTTGAGGAATAACCCGTGGTTTTGTTTTGCAACATTTGGTGTTATGAATTCTCCTGTTTGGATTGCCGTTGAACTCAGCCATAATATTTTAAACCCCTGCATCCCTTTTGTTCTGATTTTGCTGTTCAATATTTGCACTGTCAGGCACATTTTAGTGACCAGCAGATCTCGCAGGAGACTCCGAACTCCGATCAGTGGGAAAAGTACTAAAGACCCAGAGATGTTGGATCGATGGAAATCCATAATTTTGCTCTTTGCTATCTCAGTGAATTTTATCCTGTTATGGGCAACGATGATGGTATACTCTACATGGAGACGGATGTTTTATTTGGGGTATTATGCTGTTTGGATGGATGCTTTTGTTCGGGAATTCGGCTTCATGCTTCAGCTCACAAGTTGCTGCACAAATACAGGTATATACGCCGTGACCCAGAGGAAGTTCAGAGAACAGTTGAGGAATGTGCTGAAATACCCGTTTATGGCAGCTGCTCGTTGTTTTCAATCATGCAGAGAGCAGGCAAGGAAGCTTTGATGGATTTCTGTTTTCATTTAATTAGACTATTCTAACATGGCAAGGCCAATGGTGACAGAGCAGGTAGTGTTCTGTTGATATATTTTCAGATTGTAGGGAATTACCTCTGAATATGGAGAAAAGGCAGGATAACCCTATTGCTATGGGGTCAGTGAATCCTTTTTGACAACGCAGGGTGCAGCCTTTCTCAATGGTGACAACAAACAAAAAGCCTGGAGATTATATCAGAATGGGATTTGAACTGTTATAGGATTTGGTGCCACAAGGCCGCTACACAGTCTTTTCTACCCACAGCAAGTGCAAATATAACCTCTGAAGACTGAATACAGATGGAGTGGTCCCCTATCTCCTCCAGCTCTGCAGCCCCACCACCATGATGGGCTCCCCAAAACCAACACATTAATATTGATATGACAGTTGTAATTAAAGAAGGAGATGGGACTAATCTGTCAGGAGCATTCGTGGAATGAACACCTAAGTGTATACACCAATTGACGAGAATTGTATGGTGCACAAAATATGTGCAAGCGGCATGTGAACAGGCAATTCAGCAGCAGATGTGAGATTTCAAAATTACACCGGGAGAAAGTGTGACAGCTGATGGAAACACTGTGAGGAAAGCGTTATACTGGTGAGGGGAGTAATGAAGGAGACAAATAATGCGGGTATTGATATTTGTGAGATTCATAGGCTGATACACTAGTTAGTTGCATTGGGATTTGGGGGCACGTGCAACAAGCAGTGAGGGAGAGTTACTGATTTATGAAGTACAGATTTGATTTATGGTGATGGATCTGGTACAGCAGGGGAATGAGTGAGATACCACACTCTATCCAGCAGAGATGAATGTATACTGTGAACATCAGGGTGATTGTTGGCTTGCAAGTTAGCTGTTGCATCATGTCATGGATTAAAATCAGTAACATTTAGGGAGAATTAATAATTATTAAGAAATAGTGGAAATATCTGTTAATATACATTGTGTTCCCTGTGTGTTGCCCATAGCGTAGAGTTTTATATTCTGCTTAGACTTTATTGAATCAGTTATCTTTCATTTTAACATTTCCTGCAAGTGCATTAGTGTGTTAATATATCCAAATTGTAATGGGGGTTTACAACTGTGTAACAAACACAATAATTAGAGTGTTTCCATTTTAATGTTAGAAATCCAGGAGCAATGCTGAGAAAACAAAAAAGTCAATTGAGCTGATTGTGTTTTCAGTAGAAGGAAGCAGCTTGATCACTCTGCAGAAGGAGAGGGAAGGAGCTTGCGCACTGCAGATCATGAACTCATAAACAAAAAAAAACAAGTCAATACCCGAGGAGAAGAACAGAAGGCAGTCTCTGAATACCTTTGATAGACTTGATTGATTAAACTAAAATATGTCAGGAATCAATTTCGAAGTTCTGTTAACTGTAACAAAGAGATATTCCACTTTATGTATCACTTGTCCTTTATTTTAATAATTCTCTCCTAAAGTATAAATGTGTGCAGGCCCTGTCGATTTGCCAATGAAATTGCCTTTCGTGGTCAAAAACTGTTGGTAAGGTGGATTGACCACTATCAATGCATGGCTTTAGGGCAAGGGATTGCACCCAGGTAGTGTGTTCCTTCAGACGTTTGGTGCAGACACAATGGGTTGAATAGCCTCTTCTGCACTTTAGATGTTTTATCATCCTCAATTCCAAATGCCCCGGAATATATTTGCGTGCTGCAAAAGTGCGTTACGTTGACAAGACCGTTGAGAGATTTGGGCAAAGCGAAGGAACAGTTATTTCAGGTGTCAAGTTCCTCCCGACTGACACCTAGGTTTTCCAGCGAGAGAAAGAGAGAGGGGGGGAGGGGGCAGGATGGAGAGATGGAGCAAGCAAAAGGCAATGACATGAATTATAACTAATGAAAGAAAACATGGTGTCGTTGAAAATCTCAGAAATCCAAAAGTTATCTCCAGTCAATAACTTTGAGATTTACCATCACCGTGGCACTGTAGGACAGATAGAAATCAATTACACGCAACAATCTCCCCAAAGAACCAATGATCTAATCTGTCTGATGATTGCTGGTAATGAATAAGTATTGGCATCAAGACACAAGGAAGACAGGTCCATCTCTGTTTACAATTTTTGCAATGCAGCAATTTACAGACTCACAGATACAGAGAGCAATTGAAGATAAGTGACAAAAGAACGAGGCTGAGGCTTCGTTTGTTTTTATTATGCACCGAGATGATGTGATCTGGTCCGTGCTCCCTGGAAACACAAGTGAAACTGATTTCATAACAACTTGCAAAAGGTGAAATCACATTAATAATACAAAGAGAAAACAGAACGATGTTGGTACGAGCGAAAGCAAAAGAAGCAGCAGGAAAATGCAGCAACATTTTAAAAGAAATAAAGTTTCAAGGAAGCTCATTCTCGGCTGAATGCAGGTTTCAATGTGGTTAACAAATATCCTGAGTTCAATTGTAAGGAAAACAGGTTCCCTAATCTAAATTGAGATTCTTACGCATGAATAACGATAAAGAATTAATAAAACGATGGTTTAGAGTAGATATTGATTCCAAATACTTTTGGTCTCAGTGACGGGGCCGTTCCTTTACTGTGGGCAATACGGAACAAATGCTCACAGTGTGCAGGTGATTATTAGCCACAGGAAGTTCCCCAGTTGATATAAAGAACATCAGTTCTGCAACCACCCCATTGTGTCTCTCTGAATTTCACTGGAATATGTAGAAAGCACTGCTCTGGAACTGGGATTGGTGGTGCTGCTGAAACGCACACCTTCCAGTAGATTGTCAATGAAACCGTTGAGACGATTACACAGGCAAGTTGTGTATAAAGCGAGTTGGACCAAATGCGAGCAATTGGGATTAGATTAGGGGTTTAAAAAGTCTGGCATGGACAAGTTGGGGCGAAGGGCGTGCTTCCATGCTGTAAATCTAGATGACTCCCTGACTATTAGTTGGCAAATTCTGAAAGCAGAAGCCATTAATTTTTCCACTACCAACGTCAGGCAGAGTCCACCATTACTATTAGATTTTCCCTCATCCTTTGGCAACGCCCAAGTTCTCTTTAGGAAACGCACAGCGCAGTAAGTTGGAAATACTTTGACCGGAGTCTTCACCTTTTCCAACATGCCTTCAGTCCTCAACAACATATATACAGACCGGGTACACCCTCCTTCTTATTTCTGAATGAAAATCTAATAGTTTGAACCGGATGCTGTGACGGTATTCAACGTAAGTGTCTATGCACACCATTATTCTCACGGGACAATCTATCTCTTCTATTAATAACGAGCTATTTCCAATGATCCCATCCTGCCAGACAGAGCATTTAAAGAACAAAGAACAAAATCAGCCCGGGAAACAGGCCCTTGGGCCCAACGAGCCCGTGCCGCCATCTCAGCACCACCAGTACACCTCTCTACCCATGACCCCTATCTAATGTTTTATGGCCATCCAGATTGAGGGAAACTAATTTAGGGACAATTTATTCCTGCCAATAAGCCTAACAGCACATCTTTGGGGTGTGGGAGGAAACCGGAGCACCCGGAGAAAACCCACGCAAGCACGGGGAGAATGGGCAAACTCCCACAGACACCGACCCAAATCCATGAGTCTGCACAGCAATCAGCGATAGTCACTGAGCTGTCGTCTTGCCCAGTATCTGGTCCAGTTTAGGCGCACACTAACGACATGAAGCACTAGGCCAATCTCGAACAATCAAGAGCAGCCCCAGTACGACCCATCGCGTGTATGCCCCTCGTTGGACACGAGGTGGACCGATTTAAAACCTGTGAATGAAAAGAGAAAAAACATTATTATCATACTATATCCATTTACCTTACCAGGGACGCCCCAATGCTAATGACCCTTATTTAAAAGGATCTCCTACATCCACCCATCTCCAACTCAGTCATGTGCCTGTCTAAGTTACTCTTAAAGGACTCTAGCGTGTTTGCCTCCACCACCTTACTTGGCAGAACATTCCATACCCCCACTACCCTCTGTGTGATAAAACCTCCCTCTAATATCTGTGTTGTACCTCTCCCCCCTCACCTTAAGTCCATGGTCCCTTGTCTTACGTGTCTCTATTATAGGAAATAGCTTACCTCTGTTTACTCTATCTATACCCTTCATAACCTTATATACCTCTGTTAGGTCTCCCCTCAGTCGGCGTCTTTCAAAGGAAAAGAGCCCCAATTTCTTCAATCTTTCCTCATACCCCAGTCCTGCCATACCAGGCAACATCCTGGTATGGAAGGACTGGTATGCACAGCGCTCAGCCACTCAGGGGAATGGGAATGGAGGTTTCAGAATCGAAAAATAATACATAGTAACATTACAAGAACGAACTGTAAACTGGCCAAAATAGATTGGAATGCTCCAAAAATGGATCATAATGTGAGAGGAATGTGGTTGAAAATTGCAACAATCGACCAGAAACTGAGAAGAATGAATTAGAATATTACAAAAATGGACAGAAGGTTAATCTGGAGACTTTGTAAATTTTCTAAAGACTACCCTTGGACAACAGTGGCTGATCGGATTAGTTATATACTTCTAGTTATCCAAGTGGGTTGCTATCCAATATTGGCAATGGTTGGAGTCCTTGGTCAATACTTCCGTTTCTGGAAATTTACGTTGTCACGATTCGCCTCAGTTCACTGTTAAGAAAAACAAAATCTTGTCTTCAGTTCAGGAACAAACTCGGCTATACATCCAGCCACTCCCTTCTTCCGTCTGGGTAATATTTGAGGATGAGTCAAACTGATAAGAATGAGTGCAATTTGTTTTCTGATCTCAGAGTCTTTTACTTGTTTCCCTCTTTCTTTGTCTTCATGAAAAGCTGTGACTTTGAAACAAGACGCTTTTGTGATAAATGGACGGTAGAAAACTGACATGAGGATAAGGCTGGAAGATCGGAGATGGAGTGGAAAGAAACACGTGAACTAACAGCAAAGAACAAAGAAGATTCCAGAACAGGAACAGGTCCTTCGGCCCTCCAAGCCTGCACCGAACATGCTACCCGACTTAACTAAAATCCCCGACCCTTCCAGGGAATGTATTCCTCTATTCTCATCCTATTCATCTATTTGTTAAGACACCCCTTAAAGTCACAACTGTACCCATTGTTGCTACCTCCCCTGGCAACGAGTTCCAGAGATCCACTACATTCTGTGTGACAAAAAATCTGCCTCATACATCTCCTTGAAACCTCACGCCTCAACCTTATGCCCCCAGGAATTGACTATTCTACCCTTGGAACAAGCTTCTGGCTATCCACTCTGTCCATATCACTCACAAGTTGTAGACTTCTATCAGGTCTCCCCTCAACCTCTGTCTCTCCAGTGAGACCAAACCAAGTTTTTTCCATCCTCTCCTCGTGTCTAATGTCCTCCGTGCCTGGCAACATCCTGATAAATCTTTTCCTGTACTTTCTTCAAAGTCTCTACATCTTTCTGGTAGATTGGCAACCAGAATTGAACGCTACATTCCAAGAATGCCCTCACCAAAATTCCATAAGTCTGTAACATGACTCATCAATTCTAAAACTTAATGCCTCGGCCGATGAAAACAAACATGCTATATGCCTTCTTGACCACCTTCTCCGCCTGAATTGCCACTTTCAATGGCCCGTGCTCCTGTTCACCCAGACCCCTTTGCCCATCAACACTTTTAAGGGTTCTTCCATTTGATGAATCTTTCTTATCTGTATTAGAACTTCCAAAAGGCATTGGCGCACATTTGTCCGGATGAACCTCTATCTGCCATCTTTCCGCCCAAGTCTATAATTGGCCTATAGCCTGCTGTATCCTCTAATGTTCCTCATCTCTATCATCAATTCCATCAACCTTTGTGTTGTCTGCAAACTGACGAATCAATCCCGTTAATTTCCTCCAAATAGTTTGTGTATATATTACAAACAACAAAGATCCCAACACTGAACCCCGAGGAACAACACTTGTCACAGCCCTCCATTCAGAAACACACCCTTCCACTGCTCACCTCTGACTACTTTCACTGAGCCAGTTTTGTATCCACCTTGCCAGCTTACCTATGATCCATTGCGACTTCACCTTCTGCACCAGTCTGCCATGAGGGACCTTGTCAAAGGTCTTACTGAAGTACGTGCAAACAACATCCACTTCCCTACCCTCAACAGTCATCTTCGTCACTTCCTCAAAAACTCAACTAGGCTCGTGGGACATGAACTCCTTCTCATAAAATCATGTTGCCTCTCAATAATATGTCCAAATGTTTCCAAGTAGGAATAAATCCTGTCTCAAAGAATACTCTCCAATAATTTCTCTACGTCTGATGTAAGGCTCACTGGCCTGTAATTAGCTCATTTTTTCTTGCTACCCTTCTAAAATAAAAGAACAGCATTGGCTATTCTCCAGTGCTCTGGGATCTCCCCTGTGGGCAGGGAGGATACAAAGATTTTTTCTCAAAGCCCAAGAAATTTCCTCCCGTGTCTCTCTCAGTATTGTGGGGTATATCCCAACAGACTCTGGGGACTGTCTACAATAATTTTTCCTCTAGTAGCACCCCTTTTCCATCTCAAAATGTCACATCTGCTCTTCGGGGGTGGGGTGGGGGGAAGGTGTTAAGCTAATTTGTCAGGGGGATGGGAAAATGTGATGTGGACCAAAAGCCAGTGTTGCGGTTACGAGGTACTGAGGAAGGTACCAAGGTCGCAGGAGTGTACAGGCAGGCAAGATGGTGGGTTGAAGTGCATTTACTTCAATGCAGGAAGAACAGGAGTAAGGTAGGTGAACATGGAGCATGGATTGGTACTTGGGACTATTATGTTGTGGCCATTCCGGAGACATGGTTAAAACAGGGACCAGACTGGTTGTTGGCAATTCCGGGGTATCGATGTTTCAGTAAGAGTAGGGAAGGCGGTAGAAGAGGTGGAGGAGTAGTATTGTTAATCAAGGGTATTTTGAGGGCTGCTGAAAGGCATTTCGAGGGCGATCTATCCACTGGGGTAATATGGGTTGATGTTAAAAATAGGAAAACACCGGACCCATTTCGGAATAGAGATGTGGAGGAAGAAACTGCAAAGCAGATTATGTATAGGTGTGGAGGCCACAGGGTAGTTATCATGGATACATTGCAGTTTCCATGACAATTCTTTCACACTGCTCTTGATTGCACAGCTTTGCAAAGACCATTCACAGAACATGAACAGCTCTATCTCAGTCAGCCATGTCACATACTAAAGCGATGACTTGACTAAGCTCATTAGACATTTTTTTCATTCACATATTTGTGACAATTTGCATTTATTAACACATTTTCCTTACAATCAAACACACTTGTTGACTTGAATTGTGGCCTCTCGGACTTCCAGCATGAGTAAAAACAGACCAACAGGCTGAATTTACAAGATTCATAACCTTTTACCTCGCCAGTGAAAACACATCCTGAAAATTAACCTGAATAACTCGCATACCCAAACAGGATGGAGAGGTTTGCCAGAGCATCCAATCTTTCCCATGTTATTTTCCTCGGCAATCCTTTTATCCACCACTTGTCATTCCACTATATTTTGGTACAACATGGATTGTAAGGGGTTAACTGAACCAGTTTGTTCAGTGACTGTCATTAATATCAGTCTCCCTAGAACCCGACTGTGCCTCTGGAGAGATTGCCACGTCTATTAATAGGTCGAGGAATGAGGGATGGTTCAGAATCTGAGAGCAACAGACTAATATTTCACAACATAGCGACCGAATAGTTTAACAGCGGATCACAATCTGAGAACAACTGTTTGGAAGTCAAACGGAATGGATGAGAATCTGAATCCACCAGCCTGGAATGTTACAGCATCGGACAGATCTGTATCCCTGGCTGTTTACTGTCTTTTTTCATTTTACGAATACATGTCGCCGTTATGGCGGCTCGAATGCATCCTTCAAGTTATTCAAGCTGGTTACTATCCATTTCTCGCGATTATTGGTGTGCCAAGTAAGTAGTTATAACTGTTTATTATTTCTATTAACAATGTTGAACTACAGTGTTCGTGTATTTCCTGACGATGGATCACCAAGGCTCGGAATGTTGGATCTATTCTCTCCCCACAGACGCTGCCAGACTTGCTGAGATTTCCCAGCATTTTCTGTTTCTGTTTCAGATTCCAGAATCCACAGATTTGCCTTTAACAATATATTGAATTATTAGGTTAGGGGGAGGTTTAGGGTTAGATTTTGGGAACACTGTATCCATTGTCTTCAGTTATCCTCACAATCTGTGCTTTCATGCTCACTGATTCCAGTCCTGGCGCAGAGTAGGAGTGAGGTCCCCCCTTTGATACTGAACTGAGTTTAAATCCCAGATCATCTCAATCATCAATTTCAATTAATAGCATCTTAGTAATATCAACATTGTATTGTGTATATATCAACACAACGTGATGTTAAACCCTTTACAAAAAATTCTGCTTATCTTCCCTGCGGCGAGATAACATTCCCACCTTCACCAATTTGTCCACTTAACTGCATTATTCCTGTTCCCTGGAATAATTTGACAGAACGAAGATGTACATTCTGCAAAACGTTCAGATACTTCTTAATTTGTTTTTGCGCATTCCAAAAGCAGTGTATTCACCCAGGGTCAGAAAGCCTGCCGTAACATCCCTGAAAGTGTTTTGAGGATGCATCACTTTGAAATAGAACATAGAACATTACAGCGCAGAACAGGCCCTTCGGCCCACGATGTTGCGCCGACCAGTTACAAAACAATGACCCACTAACCTAAACCAATCCCTTAGAACATAGAACATAGAACATTACAGCGCGGAACAGGCCCTTCGGCCCACAATGTTGCGCCGACCAGTCTTATTTAAAAAAAAACATTGACCCACTAATCTAAACCAATCCCTTTTCGGCCATAAACCTATCCACGGATCTCTTAAACGCCCCCAAACTAGGCGCATTTACAACTGCAGCAGGCAGGGCATTCCAATAACTCACCACCCTCTGGGTAAAGAACCTACCCCTGACATCCGTCCTATAACAACCCCCCCCCTTAATTTAAAGCCGTGCTCCCTCGTGCTAGATTTCTCCATCAGAGGAAAAAGGCTATCACTATCCACCCTATCTAAACCTCTAATGGTCTTATATGTTTCTATAAGATCCCCTCTTAGCCCCCTTCTTTCCAGCGAAAACAACCCCAAATCCCTCAGCCTCTCCTCATAGGACCTCCCCTCCATACCAGGCAACATCCTGGTAAACCTCCTCTGCACCCTCTCCAAAGCCTCCACATCCTTCCTGTAATGTGGGTACCAGAACTGCACACAGTACTCCAAGTGCGGCCGCACCAGAGTTGTGTACAGTTGCAACATAACGCTGCGACTCCTAAATTCAATCCCCCTACCAATAAACGCCAAGACACCGTATGCCTTCTTAACAACCTTATCTACTTGATTCCCAACTTTCAGGCATCTATGTACACATACACCTAGATCCCTCTGTTCATCCACACTGTTCAAAGTCCTCCCGTTAGCCCTATACTCGACACATCTGTTATTCCTTCCAAAGTGAATTACCTCACACTTCTCCGCATTAAACTCCATCCGCCACCTCTCGGCCCAGCTCTGCAACCTGTCTAAGTCTTCCTGCAAACTATGACACCCTTTCTCACCATCTACCACACCTCCGACTTTGGTGTCATCAGCAAATTTACTAATCCACCCAACTATACCCTCATCCAGATCATTAATAAAAATTACAAACAGCAGTGGCCCCAAAACAGATCCCTGAGGCACACCACTCGTAACCGAACTCCATGATGAATATTTACCATCAACCACCACCCTCTGTCTCCTATCCGCTAGCCAATTCCTGATCCAATTCCCTAGATCACCCCCAATCCCATACATCTGCATTTTCTGCAGAAGCTTACCATGGTGGACCTTATCAAACGCCTTACTAAAATCCATATACACCACGTCCACTGCCTTACCCCCATGCACCTCTTTGGTCACTTTCTCAAAAAACTCAATAAGGTTAGTAAGGCACGACCTACCCTCCACAAAACCATGCTGACTATCTCCAATCAATTCATTACTCTCCAAATAACTATAAATCCACAAAATCCTACCCTCCACAAAACCATGCTGACTATCTCCAATCAATTCATTACTCTCCAAATAACTATAAATCCTATCCCTAATAATTTTTTCTAAAACCTTGCCCACAACAGAAGCGAGACTCACCGGAATCTCAGTGCCAATTTGGCATCCAAAATATCACCCAACCTATTATGTGTCCCATTACCAGAGCCGTTCATGTCCAGCTCTGTAAAATTTCTGAACTTTTCCATTTCCCTGTCTCACCTCATCTGTTGCTTGAAGCTATCCATGTTTTTTTTTACATCCATCCTTGGATATCCGGAAACACTCCTACCTTAACCACTTCGCAAACTTGCCTACAAAATATCAGAGTTCTGGATCAGGTTGCTGCCCTTGTACTAATTCACACATAACATCTGTTATCCAAGATCTTGCTGATCTTCCTTGGCTCCTGATCAGTTGTTCGGGTCATAGAATATTCAAACACAAAGTGGTTTGTTGGTCCATTGTGCCTGTGCCGGCCATTGATCAACTGTATAATATAATCTTATTTTCCCCTCTTTCCCCATAGTCTTGGTTGGTGTGCTGTTTGAAGTGACTGTCTAAATGCTTCATGAATTTTCTGAACGTTTCCACCTCTGCCACTCACATCGGCAGCGGGTTCCAGATTCCCACTGTCTTTCTGTTGAAAACGCTTTCCATCAAATCCAGGACGTTAAAGAAATCCTGCTGCATTCCTTTAATCTATGCCCCTGGTAATTGGCCCCTCGACTTGAGGCGACATTATCTTCTGATCTACAATGTTTATACCTCTCACGGTGTTGCGCACTTCAGTGAGGTATCTGCTTTAAGAATAAACATCCCAGCCGAACCATTTTCTCTTCGTATCTGAAACGACTTAACGCAAGCAGTATCCTGGAAAATCACTACTGCGCCCTCTGGAATGCAATCACATGCTCCGTGCAGCATGGCGAATAGAACTGCACACCGTTCTCCAATGGTGGACTTATGGTTGTTTTAGATAACCCAATCATACCTTCCTGCATTAAAGCTCTGTTCTGTAGCTAACGAAGGCAAGCAACGCAATTAAATTTGGCACGCGCTTAACTACCTGCCCCACAGCCTTATGGATCTTCGGACACATTTTATTCGGCTCTTTATATTTCCTGCATCCTGTCATTCACTGTATGTCCCTTTGCCTTGTTGGACCGCAAACAAAATGCATCGGTTCACACTTCTCAAGCTGAAATTACATTTGCCAGTGTTTTATCAAACTGCCCAACCCGCCTGTATGATTCTGGAACCTTCTTCACGATTGACCCCATTATAAATTTGCATACCTTCTGTGAACGTCATATTCATATCATATCTTCATTGTTAAGGTGCACATAATTAACGCTCACTGCAAGCAGCAAACAGCCCACACAAATCATTATTTTACGCCACTGAACGGAAGTCTCCAGGACAAGACCCAACTTCAAATATGATCCTCTGATTCCTGCGTAGAATGAACATAAGAACGTAAGAAATAGGACCAGAAATGGGCCAGCTCGCCCTTCGAGCCTGCCCCGCAATTCAGTAGGATGATGGCTCATCTGAAGTGGATGAGTTCCACTTTCCCGCTTTCTCCCGATAACACTTAATATCCTTGTCTATCAGAAATCTATCTACCCATCACTTAAATACATACAGCGAGGCAGTCTCCACCGCTTCAACGGGCAGAGTATTCCAGTGATTCACCACCCTTTGAATGAAGAAGTTCCTCCTCAACTCCGTTCTAAACTGCCCCCCCCCCCCACCCCACTTATTTTGAGGCTGTGCCCTCTAGTTCTGTTATCCTTTCTAAGCGGGAAGAATCTCTCTACCTCTACCCCTTTGTAATCTTGTAAGTCTCTATAAGATCCCCCTCAACCTTCGAAACTCTAACGAGTACAGACCCAGGTTATTCAATCTCTCTTCATCAGCTAACCCCCTCATCTCCGGTATTCCTCTCTAGTTTGTCGACGGGCGGTCTTCCCATGTGTTCTTAACGGATTCAACAGACTGCCATGCGGGACCTTGGGAAAATCCTGACTGAAATCCAGTTAGAATTGATCAAATTCAATGCCCAACATCAACACATTTAATGATGCATTTATTACTCAATTAATGTGGTAATTTTACTTTGAGTTGCGAGTATCCGAGTTTCTTTCATTTTCCCACAGTTAATTTACTGACAATTGTGATCCTGTCCCGAGGAAAATGTGGCCTTTCTAAATGTGTGACACGCTACCTTATCGCCATGGCAGCAGCGGATCTAAATGTTGTGATATTTGACCTCATATTGAGGCATATTCCAGTCGTTTTTAAGGAACAATTTCAATTCCTGTTGTCCATCCCCATGTGCAATATTCACGCCGTCTTTCTTTATTCAGCCACCGACTGTTCTGTCTGGTTCACTGTCACTTTCACTGTCGATCGATTTATAGCGATTTGCTGCAAAGAGCTAAAAACAAAATATTGCACTCAGAAAATGGCGACTGTTGTTTTAGGGACAGTGACAACATTGAGTTGCTTAAAAAACATTTTCTGGTATTTTATGCTCACAGGCGAGTATCAGGAGCAAAACCAACGTTGGTTTTGTATAGTACGTAGCAAGGATTTGACTTCTTTGGCCTGGGGAACAATTGAGTTTCTTCATTATATTCTAACTCCGGCAGTGCCTTTTGTGCTGATTTTGCTGCTTAATGTTTTCACCGTTAGACACATTGTCCTGTCCAGCAAAGCCCGCAGAAGACTCCGGGCTCACAACAGTGGGGAGAGCTCCAAAGACCCAGAGATGGAAGTTCGACGGAAATCAATCATTTTACTGTTTGTTATTTCAGCCAATTTCATTATATTATGGTCGGTGATTATGCCATTTACGATATGGAACCGGATGTATTATTTGGGATATGAATCCATGTATCTCGATTCGTCTGTGCAGGAATTGGGATTCATGATGCAGCTTCTGAGTTGTTGCACGAATACTTGCATTTATGCAGTGACACAAAGGAAATTCAGAGAGCAGTTGAAAAATACCTTGAAAAATCCCTGTAATCTGTAATTCATTGACGGGCATAACGGAATTAAAACAATTGGAAATGTTGCATTAAATGTAATGATCGGTATGTGATGCTGTTCTGATGGTTGGCTCGAGGCTGATTTTAATTTTCTCAGGAATAGTGAGGCCTCATTCTTATTAGAAGAGGCTAAGATTTGATAGTCACCACTTGGGCATAAAATAAGTAGAAAATAATTCCAGGAAGTGAAATATGAGTGTCAGGTAACCTGGAACAGCAAAATAAAGAGGTTCCTCAGTTATGACGTTTTGATCAAATAAATTCCGTGGTGTCGGGAATTTGAAGTGATACCAGGGATATCAGGAGAAGGGTATAACATTTAATATTGTGGCATGGCTGATAATTGGTGGTGCACTATTGGATATGTCCAATTATAACCTGTGGTGTTGATGCTGCAAGAAGCCAGCCTGATATAGCAACTGGAACAGGGAACTGGGCAGATGCTACATATGTATTGTCTGTTGTGATATTACTTGCGGCGTTTTTAAGAGTTTTATTAAATAGTGCCACGAATGGGCAAACATTAACACTGCAATGGAGTTACTGTGAACATCCTGCAGACACCACAATCTGGCGCCTGTTCCGTTACACTCGTGAATAAAATTAGGATGGCCAAAGCACCTAACCAGCCCGTCTTTCGCAGTATGGAAGGAAATCAGAGTGACACAGGGAAAAAAAAACACATAGATAAGCTAAGAACATGCAGACTGCGCACAGACAGTATCTCAAGCCAGGAATCGAACCCGGCTCCCTGAGGCAGCAGTGGTAACCACTGTGCCATCGCGCCGCCAAAATTGGGGAGGGGTAGAAGAAATATTTGAGGCAAACTATTGAATGGAGAGAAAATGTAGCAAGTACATAAGGGGGAGGGAAGATTTGCTGCATAAATAGCATGTTAGGTGGTACCAATGTGTGAAATGCACCTTGGGATATGTGGGCATACATCAGATGATATGGTTGAGTTGGTGTGCTACATCATGAACAATGGCTGAGGGAAGGCATGTCCTGCACTTGGGCAAGAGAGAAGGGTGTTTCTCCTTGTTAGAATGTGCTGGCCGAGATATAAACTACTTACAATGGGGCGGCACGATGGCACGGTTAGCAGTAGTGCCTCACAGCTCCAGGGGCCTGGTTCTATTCCTGGCTTGTGTCATTTTCCGTGTGCATTCTGCACGTTCTCACCGTGTCTCCATGAGTTTTCTCCGTGTGTTCCGCTTTTGTTCCACATTCTGAAAGACATGATGGTTTGATTCATTGACCTGAACCGGCGCCACACTGTGGCGATGTGGGGAATTTCACTACAAATGTATTGTTCATGTAAGCCTTTCTTGTGAGTAATAAATAAACTTTAAACAAAAACTTACACTGACTACGTTAAATTGTCTCTTAGTTCCGAACCCAGGGAAACATTCGAAGTGACTGTTCCACTCAGAACCCGTCATGTTATGGAACCCCTGCAAGGAAATAGAGAGAGAAAAAACAAACTTCAATGAGAACGTAAAAAACTCCGTGAAGCATATAAAATTGAAATCAGGAAAAAAACACACTTTTTTTGGAGGAAATGACATGCTGGGTCGCTTGGCAGGCAAAATACAAATTGTCAAAGATTATTGCGAACATGCAGAGGTGGACTCTCAGCTGCAGATGCTGTGCACAAACAACAAAAGTGCCTCTATATTCCACATCTCTAGAAACAACCTGACACAATCATGCTGGATTCAGTTATTTTAAATATATTAGCCGGTAAGTTACCACAGTGGTAAGCACTGCTCCCTCACAGCTCCAGGTACCAGCGTTCCATGCCCGGCTTGGGTTACTGTCTGTGTGGATCCTGTAGGTTCACCCCGTGTCTGCATGTGCCACCTGCGGCTGCCCCGGTTTCCTACCACAGTCTGCATGTTTGCGGGTAAGATGCATTGACCATATTAAATTGCCTCTCAGTGTCCCAGGATGTGTGGGTTAGACTGATTAGTGGGTTAAATATGTGGGGTCACGGGGATAAGGCCGAAGTGAGATTTTTGTCAGTAGAAATTCGATGGGCAGAGTGGTTCCCTCCTGTTTTGCAGGGTTATATGGAAAGGATTCTGTGATATACAAGTTCCAATCGGGAATGGGATCACATCCCAGCGCATTGGTTAATAGGGTCAGATCTCTTCTACACTGGAACAATAATTCAAAACAGCCGGGACACAAGGGAAACATGTTTACATACCTGGCATGCAGAAAGAGGCGATTTACCATCTATACCTGGGAAGAGGTGATTTGCCACACATCTCTTTAAACTATGCTAATACCATCTCCACTCACATTGTCTGCATCTGTAAGACTTGAATAGCAGGTTAGCTGCAAAGACTAGCATTCTAATCAGTATTCTGTAAACTGTGTGTGCCTTTATCTGCCTTTCTCTGATCAGAACCTTCCACACACCTGAGGAAGGAACACCATTTCCGAAAGCTTGTAAGATCACTATCAAATAAACTGGCTGGACTTAAACATGGTGTTGTGGGACTTCTTACTGTCTGGACACTTACCCAGGTGGGGGGATACAGCATCGGGTGTCTGCTTCAAAGTAACTCGGCACCGTTTAGTCAGGGCCTCACTACTGGTTCTGGGAATATTAAGACTTAAAACACTGCAAGCAGATTTCATTCGCACCTGGGGAAACCCTGTACGACTGTGTCAAATACTCATAAGGTGTAGGCCACTGACCTAATCTACCATGCCTTTCTTGTAATAATACTGCTGAAAGTGTGTGACTGGGGGCTGCAATCTCCAAGGTGTTTGGTATATCTGTGTCGGGGACTAGTAAGGTTGGCGTTGTGGCGAGGGTGCGCTTTAAATCAGTTCCTACAGCTGTGTGTTGGACCGTCCACTCCCAGGTTGTGTGTCTCACGAGGTGGCCTCTTACCTCGCCGTTAACTAGGGGTCTCCCTTCACTATCCCACATGGATCTACAGACCCAGGTTGGGGAGCCCGGACACCATCAATCCAGGGTTCCATAGGCAGGGACAGTTGGATACAGGGGTGGGCTAGTGCTTATGTTCTACATGGGGTGACCGGAACCTTCTATCTCAGCCCAGCTGACTGCACCTTGTGGGAACTTGCTGTGCATCACAGGAATTTTGTCGAAAAACGCGTTTGGATTAGTTTTAAGAGGGAGTTCAGCACTTTCTGGAAATTTGGGATGATACATAGACACAGACTGACAAACACGGGGTAAAAAGTAGGGGAGGGGACTCACAACAGGCGAGAGTGTGGGGCTTGCTTTGGGAAGGACTGCGACGAGGGAGGGGGGAGCGAGAGAGAGAGAGAGACACAGAGAGAGAGAAAGACAGAGAAAGGTGGAGGGAGCGGAAGACAGAGAAAGCAGAGAGAGATGGAGGGAAGTGGAGAGAAAAAAAAAATAAAGGGAGGAACAAAGAGGGTCAGAGAAAGACAGACACGGAAAGGGAGAGAGTGAGAGAAAGACAGGTAGGGAAGGGGGAGAGAAAGGCAAACAGCGAGGGAGAGAGAAACAGACAGCGAGGGAGAGAGAGGAGAAAACAGGAAAAGACAGCATGAGGTGAGGTTTGTGGGTTGCAGCGAGGGATTGGGAAGAGACACAGGATCACAGTGTCCCAAGCCAGGAATGGAAACCGGGTCCCTGGAGCTGTGAGGCAGCAGCGCTAATCCACTGCGTCACCGAGCTGCCCTACATGTTATGATTCAATTCTGAGGGTGCCGGGGGGGAGGGGGTGAATTTCACTGTCTCAGCCCCTCTCTGCCTCACTCTCTCTCTGGATAAAGATTTACCAAATTAGAAAAAAAAAGTTTTCAAACAATTGACAGGAAATTCTGGCATCTTGCTGTGCACCGCAGGGATTTTGTTTTTAAAATGGATTGGTTTCGTTTTAAGAGGAAGTTCAACACTTTCTGCAAACTTGGGAAGACACGCGCGCGCACACACACACACACACACACACACACAGACACACACACTCGCACACACATACTCACACACACACACACACACACATCCACACACACACACAGACAGACACACACACACACACTCTAATCAGTATTCTGTAAACCGTGTGTGTTGTTACATGCTCTATTAGTGATCAGAACTCTCCACTCACCCGATGCAGGGGCAAACCCCGAAAGCTTGTGGGTTTACAATCAAATAAACCTGTAGACTTTAACCTGGTGTTGTGAGACTTCTTACTGTGTTTACCCCAGTCCAACGCCGGCATCTCCACATCATGACTACCATCGAGGGAGAGAGACCCAGGACCTGGGGCTTTGTGCTGGGTAAAGGGGGTTTCAGGTATCAGTGAAAGCACACACATACATTCACAAAGACAGAGTTCCCCTGATAGTTACCAATCAACGTGTAGAGAGACCGAGCAATGGATCCCCAGCCTTTTCATACACTCACTGAGTCAGCCAAACTGCCCACACATCCCCAATCAACCTCCATCCAACCACATCTCCGACACCTCACCTGAGCCCACCGACTCCAGGTACGGCCCAGTCCAACAATCCGTCTCAGAGAGGGTTCGGGGGGTGTGCTTTTGTTTGTGTTTGATGGAGGTGATTTTGTGTGTGTTTGAGGCGGGGTGGGGGGGGGGGGGGGGGCGGAGGTGGAGGGGGGTGGTGTTGGGTGGGTGGTATTGTGTGTGTTTGAGCGGGGGTGGTTTTGTGTGTATGTGTGTGTGTTTGTGTGTTTGTATGTGTGTATGTGTGTGTGTGTGTTTGTGTGTTTGTGTCCGTGTGTTTGTGTGTGTGTGAGAGAGTGAGTGGGTAGTTGGGTGGGTTATTGAGAACCAGGCAAACGGTTTATCCCAAGGCTCTTCCTTCACATCACCAAAACTGAGAGCTGAGGGAAAATGGGTTTAAAGTAACTGGTAGCCTGGGAGAGACCAGGCCTGAATGTGGATTATATAATTTGTTCATCCTGAACTCCATTGGTTACAGATTTGCATCCTTTGCTGATTCTTACAAAGTTCGTTTTTTGCTTAAACTGCCTGAACTAAAACATTTTTTTGCAAGTTATTTGTTTTTTGTATTTACAATTCAATTTCGGATTTCCAAAACACCCTCTGTTGTTGTCTCTCTCGCTGTCTGGATGTGTGTGTCCTGTGTTTAATGGTTCATGAGTCACCACAGATCAGAGCTGCAAAAAAAACGTGTTTAGACTTTTTTGAGAGTAGAAGCACTCATTGGGGGAGGAGAGGAAGCGAATGAGAGAGATGTTTCCGTCAGATAAATGCTGTCAATGTGTCTTTAAGCAGCAGCTCTGCAGACAGAGAGAGAGAGAGATGCAGAATTTTCAACTCTCTGGCAACTGTACCCAGGGACACAGACACACATACACACAGACAGATATCAGCTCCTGTTTAAAGGAACAACCAGGCTGGAGTCTGTACCTAATTTCCCCAACCCCGCCCCCCCCAACCCCCACGCCCCCATCCCTCGTAAAAAAAAATGTACTTCATTCATGAAGTCTGTGAGGGTTACATTACATGACTTCCCATTCAGTGTAATCCAGTTCAGTTTGTTAGAATACAGTGTGGGACCCTCTGAAGGAGTTGACACATTAGTTAGGTTTCTAATCTTCATTTCCTATCAAACATTCTCCAGTGTGTTGGGCTGCACAGATCAGATCGAGCTGGGCACGGGCAAGACCACAGCAGATGAGCCAGAGTGACCCCTGCCTCCCCCTCCAGCCCTATCCATCCTGGATCTACAGCTGCCTGATTCCCCTGAAAACTGCAGTTATCCACACTGTTTACCACATTTCACCATTCTGTCTATAGCCCCCCGAAACTTCCTGTTGTCCACAGTATTTGCTACATTTCACCATTCTCTCACTATCCCCCGGAAACAATCTGTTGTCCACATTGTTTATTAGATTTTAACACGGATCCCTATCCTCCAAAAGCTAACTGATATCCTCACTGCTTACTGATATCCAATCAGTAAAGCTTACTGATTGATATCCAATCAGTCAGTGCCCACAGAAATCCTGGATATATCCCCAACATTTACAATCCCGACAAATCCTTCTGTTATCCTTATTCTTTGTTATGCTTAAGGAAACTGCCTGTCTTTCGGAATCCTAGCTCTATCCTCACTCATTACAATATTTCACCATTCTGTCTGTGTCCTGCCAATTCCTGCTGTCACTCTCACTGCTATTGCCTTTCTCCTATCTCTCTGTGTCCTTCCAAATTTGATGGTAATCATCATTATTTACTACATTTCAGCAATCTGTCTGGCATCCCAAACCCTGCTATTATCCATACTGCTAACTATGTCTCACCAATCTACCTGTGTCCTCTCATGTCCAACTGTTATCCTCACTCTTTCTACTTCTCACACATCTGTCTGTGTCCCCCAAACACTGTTATTATCCTCATTGCTGTCTAGAAATCCACAATCTTTCTTTGTACTATGAAGGCCTTCTGTTATCCTCAGTCATCTCTACATTTCACCACATTGTCCGTGTCCTCCAAAAACTAGCCTACATCCTCATTTACTGCTACACTTCACCAATCTGTGACCTCACACAACCTGCTACTATCCTTTTGTTTACCCAGTTTCAACTCCCAGCCTGTGACCTGCCACATCCCACAAACATCCTTATTATTTACCACATGACAGCAATCTGTCCATGTCCTCTCAGTTACCCCTCACTGTCTCCATCTGCTGGTGTCCCTGTCTTACCACATTCAGTATAAAATACTCACTGTCTCCATCTACTGGTGATGCTGACTCAATGCACTCATTGACCTATCTCTCCATTTGCTGTTGATGCTATCTCTCTGCACTCAGTTACCCCTCACTCTCTCCATCCGCTGTTGGTGTTATCTCACTGCACTCAGTGATCCACCTCACACTATATCTGCTGGTGATGCTGTCCCAGTGCACTCAGCCACCTGACTCTCCATCAGGGAGTGATGCTGTCTCAATGCACTCAGTAAGCCACCAAATTCTCTCCATCTCCAGACCAGCCTGTGACACTGACCTCAAATGACACAGTGAACCGAACCAGGCATGTGGCACTAAATCTCAAAGGACAGAGTGAACCCAGCCAAGCCTCTGACACTCAAACATAAAGGATCCAGTGTACACAAACAGGCCCCTGACACTGAAACTGAAAGGGCAGAGTGAACACAGCCAAATCTGTGACACTGAATCCCAAAGAACAGAGAGAACCCAGCCCAGTCTGTGACACTAAATCTCAAATAGCAATTCGAACACAGCCAGGCATGTGACACTGAATCGCAAAATACACAGTGATTCCTGCCAGACCTGTAACACTGAATCTCAAATGGCAGAGTGAATCCTGCCAGGCCTGTAACACTGAATCTCAAATAACACAGTAACCCCAGGCAGGCCTGGGACACTGAATCTCAAAGGACACAGTGTATACACCAGGTCTGTGACACTGAATCACAAGTAACAGTTTGAAGACAGCCAGGCCTGGGAAACTGAATCTCAACAGATAGACGGATCCCAGCCAGGCCTGTGACACTGAATCTGAAAGGGCGCAGTGAAACCAGCCAGGCCTGTAACACTGAATCTCAAGGAGCACATTGATCCTAACCAGGCGTGTGAAACTGAATCTCAATGGACAGAGTTAACCCTGTCAGGTCTGAGAGCTTGAATCTCAAATAACATTTCGAGCACAGCCAGGCCTGTGACGTTGAATATCAAAGGATACAATGTATACAGCCAGACCTGTGACACTCAAACTGAAAAGGACACAGTGATCCCAGCCAGTTCAGTGACACTGTATTGAAAAGACAGAGTGAACACAGCCCGGTCTGTGACACTGAATCTCAAAAGACAGAGTGATTCCAGCCAGGTGTCTGACACTGAAACTCAAAGGACAGTGTGAATACAACCAGGCCTGTGACACTGAATCTGAAATGACAGAGTGAACAGAACCAGGCCTGTAACACTGAATCTGAGAGGGCACAGTGTATCCAGCCAGGTCTGTGACACTGAATTAAAAGACAAAGTGAAGCAATGAAGGCCGATGACAGTGAATCTCAAAGAACAGCCTGAACCCTACCAGGCATGAGATTTGCACCTCAAATAATAGTTCAAACACAGCCAGGGCTGTGACACTGAAACTTAAAGGACAGAATTAACACAGACAGGCCTGTGACACTGAATCTCAAATAACAATTCGAACACAGCCAGGTCTGTGACATTGAATCTCAAAGGACACAGTTTACCCAGCCAGGTCTGTGACATTGAATCTCCAAGGACACAATATATCCAGGCAGTTCTGTGACACTGAACCTCCAAGGACACAGATTATCCAGGCAGTTCTGTGACACTGAACCTCCAAGGACACAGTTTATCCAGGCAGTTCTGTGACACTGAACCACCAAGGACACAGTTTATCCAGGCAGTTCTGTGACACTGAATCTCAAAGGGCACAGTTTATCCAACCAGGCCTGTGACACTGAATTTCAAAGGACAGTTTGACCCCAGCCAGGTCTGTTACAATGTATCTGAAAGGACAGAGTGAATCCAGACAGGTGTCAGACACTGAATGACAAAAGACAAAGGACACTGATCGATAAGTTAAAAGTGCATTGGATCCAGGGTAAATTGACAAGTTGTGCCCGTAACTGACCCAGTGTTAAGACACAGAAATTGGAGGTAGAGGGTGTTTTGTTGAAAAGGAGGCTGGTGTTCAGAGGTGTACCACAAGGATCAGTGTGAGTTCATGATATAAATAGGTGTATACAAATAAATATCTGTACAGAAAAAGACAAGTAGGAGATCATTAAATATTTGGCAGTATTCAAAGTAGCAAAATTATCTGGTCGATAATGGGCAGGATATCGCAAGAATTCTCACAAAACCAGGTTAAAGTCCAACAGGTTTATTTGTTATCAGGAGATTTCAGAGCGCTGCTCCTTCATCAGATGGGTGATGAAAAGGCAGCGCTCCGAATGCTCGTGATACGAAATAAACATGTTGGACTTTTATCTGGTGCTGTGAGACTTCTGACAGAGCCCTCCCCGGTGCATCGTCGACATCTCCACACAGTGGTCAGGATGTAGATGACAGAGAGATACATTGAATGTTCCTTTGTACAAAGGAATTGAACCATTCAAAAAAAAACAGTGCAAAGGTGGGCGGGTTAGGTCGATTATTAATTGCCCCTTAGTGTCGCAGGATGTATAATTTAGGGTTTTACCAACATAAAAAAATGTGGAGTCAAGGGGATAAAGCACGAGGAAGATGCTCTGTTGGAAAGTCAGTTCAGACTCAGCAGAATGACCTTCTGCTGCAAAATAGGGATCCTATGGTTCAATCACTGAGTGTTAACCTGTGAGTTCTGGGATTGGAATTAATGCAGATATGTTGGGATTTCAGTTAATGCTCAGGTAAATAAGATTCTGCACCAAGGTATTTGGACACTGATCAAACAAATAGTAAATAACCAATATATTTTTGCTTGGAGATGTGAGACGTAAGAAATTTTAGTTGGAAAAATATGTTTTACAGACAGGTGCTGCCAAATGGAAAGATGAATGCTAATGATATCAAAGACCAACCAATGCTTGTTCATTGAACCTCCATAAACTGACTCGATACCCACAGTATTTCCTAAATAACCAATCCATAATAAGTCTCCATCCTGGATAGCATATCAATATCTGAAATTGTAATTTCCATGGCACCCAGTACCTGCTTAAGACTTTGTCGCATCACAAAGTGACTACAGTGCTTAATCCGCCCTCTCAGTAATAAAGGAAGTCAGGGATGCCAACGTCACAAAATGACTCACATGGAAATCACTCCGTGTTTGTAATTTATCATTTCACAGGTTGGATACATTTTTGAGAACTGAAATACATTGAAACTGACCAAAAACTGTCAACATATTATGGAAATAAACGAGGAGCTGTACCCAGTATCTCAAGATCTTATCTGCTCTCATCTCAATGCTATGAGTGAACTTGTGCTCCCGGTCTGCTGTGTTCACGGGGGAAGCACTGAGGGATAATAGATATGGAGCTGAATGGTGGAACCTCCGCGTCTAAGCTGTCAAAGGTCTATGTGTAGTGTATTGATTTATGCAGCCCAGGCAATCGGTTTAATCTCACACCATTGATTTCAAATTTGTTGAACACAAGTGAAATTAATAAGGTTTAGCGACACACTACTCCTGGAGTCCCCGATAACTGTTTATAGATGCCATTCTGTCACATGCTGCTGGTGAATTCATGAAGGTACCTGAAGTTTTACATGTCCCAGTGCACTGCCCGACACAAGTTCCAATGTGCAATTGCAATCTGTCAATATTAAAGTGTAGCAGCGACTAACATGCGAGCAGAGACCTGACCACAAGGCCAGGTGCTTCCTGTCGGTTCAGCAACACAGGGAAACGCGCAGCGAGTGTTCTGAGGCTGCGCAGACAGTGAGCTGCTTCGGGATGACACAGAGAATAACTCAATACCAATTGTTCAGCTTCTCAGGAATCATTTCTTCCTGTATGGAACAGATATGGTTGTGGGCTTCCCCTCTCTAAACGCGGCTCTGTAAAGACATTCACTCAAATGACTGTCAAGTTGATCATGAAAATAAAATTACATTTGTCCAGCAGATAAGAAATATTTCTGAGAGGCACAGTCCCGCCGAACTCTGTCACTCTAAACTGGGCGGAGGCAGCAAAATCGCTCAGATATGTAATGGTGCTTCTAAAGTATGTCCAAAAAGTAATTAAGTTCAAATAGAGATTAACAGTCTTTTAACAGAAGCATTTAATCTAAGATTTCCGGATAGAAATGTTACATATTAAGAATATTCATAAATTGGGCTTTCTGCCTTTAGGGAATATTGTTCTCCAAATAGAAGACAGTAAAAACTTTGGAGGTTGTTCTCAGAGCAAGGAGCAAAAGGTCTGTTTTCACCCGGGAAAAAAAATCCAGATGTTACAGATTTGAACTTCTTGCTTGAGTTGGTGCTGGAGTGAAATCTCTTCACTTTTCCCTTGTGAAGATGTGAAAATCAGGTTGTGAATTCAGGCTGTATTCGGGCTCCATAGGATTCTGAAACAGCCGATTGGATTGGACTTGTTGGTGAGAACACTCACTCACAGATTTCTTGAGGAAAGTGATTGGATCTGACATGAAATTTATGCATTCTCTCCACATCACAGCAGTCCATTCCCTTGGATTTAACCTGGGAATTTTAACCCTTATCCTCTCCACGGCCTTCAACTGTTCCTCAGAAATTGTTCTTTGAAAAAAGTGGTAAAACAGTGCAAAAAATGTACATAATCCAGTGGAGGCCGAATATGATTTGCAAACATTTCCCATATACATTTTCTTCACTCGCCTGTGTCTGTGCTGTAAGATATGATGATTCGAAGATCCGATGCTGGGTGAGTGACTCACTTCCTTATCAAAAATGTAGGCCTCGTTTGCCGCACAGGGGAAGGAGGTGGATAGCATTCTGGGGGCTTTACTCAAGAGACAGGCCAGTGAATAACACAGGAGGCCCCAATGAAGTTCCGACTTCTATCAGTCACCTCTCCCCCGCCCCCCTCTGTTTCTCCCTCCCCGCCTCTTCCACACTTCCCCAGATCTACATCAGTCCAATACCCCATCTCGGCTCCTGGCTCTCGATAACCTGTCCTGATTTCTGCTCTGGTTTTCTATCTCAAGGTGAATCTGGACTGA
Organism: Carcharhinus amblyrhynchos; assembly: GCF_965287045.1. NCBI lineage: Eukaryota > Metazoa > Chordata > Chondrichthyes > Carcharhiniformes > Carcharhinidae > Carcharhinus > Carcharhinus amblyrhynchos. The sequence goes on from NC_137357.1 coordinate 1,869,093, forward strand.
AATGTCCTCTCTCTAAATTTCTGTCAGACCTTTTAACATAAAACTCACAATCAAAAAAAAAGAGAGGGGGTGTGGGCACAATCCCATCCTGAAGAGGCTGCTGCACATTTTATTGAACCATTGAATTCAGCCACTTAGACTCTGTTGGGGAATTAAGCAAATGTAAAAGTTCTCCTGGGATTGAGGCCTTGAAGTGCGGCCCAGTCACAGAGACTGCATTATTCCACAGGTAGAAAGAACAACTCCCCCTCCATTCCCCCCGGTTAAACAGAACAACTTTGTCCATCCAAATCCCCAGATCCTACCTAAAAACACAAGGAGGACTCTGGGAACCCTAACCCCTAACCCCTAACCCTAACCCCTAATCCTAACCCTAACCCTAACCCTAACCCCTAACACTAACCCTAACCCCTAACCCTAACCCTAACCCTAACCCTAAACCTAACCCTAACCCTAATCCCTAACCCTAACCCTAACCCGAACCCCTAACCCTAATCCCTAACCCATACCCTAACCCTAACCCTAACCCCTAACCCTAACCCCTAACCCTAACCCTAACCCTAATCCTAACAC